>NC_057811.1:167200684-167335600 GCF_018294505.1 Triticum aestivum | reverse complement strand
CTTTTTCTTCGGTGATCCCCACGCCACCGCCCAATCACCGCGCCCCCACCGCTGGCGACTGCCAACTAGAGGTCTCACGACTTCAAATACCCACCAACCACTAATTTATTACCATTTCTGTCCTTCATATACGCGCTGACAGGTGGGCCCTATGGTAATGTGCGCTGCTGAATGTGGACCATTTGACTGGTCAATTGATTGTGTCATCAACAAATTACGGAGCTGTATGGTGAGCCGGTGACCGTATGATCACCCTCAGATGTATTTTATTAACACAATACAGACTCAAACTACCATTTCTTTCTTTCATATACGCGCTGACAGGTGGGCCCAATGGTTACGCGCCCCGATGGTGCAACACTAGTTGCGCCACGTGGAAAGTTTGACTGGTCAATTGATTGTGTCATCAACAAAATACGGAGTTGTACGGGTGAGCCAGTGACCGTATAATCACGACATGTATTTTTTTAACATGGTATAGACGCAAGCGCTCATATATACGCGCAAGCACTCACCGCTATAAGCGCACACACGTAGACCCTACCCCTATGAGCACCTTCGAGAGAGTGAGCCAGCATATGATCTTGAGATTTTACGAAGTCACCATAGGTGCCTCGTAGTCGAGTGGAACGTCTCCTCCCACTGAACGCACATCGCTGGAAAATACTGAAATTAACCCAGGATAAATGCGAGCACCAGGACTTTAACCCTGGTGGGCTCGAGAAACCACTGTCCTCCTAACCATCCAACCACAGGTTGGTTGGTACCACAAAATGTATGTGGTGACCGTGATGAGCTTATTCTGAAGTCCAGTGACCATATCATGCTTTCGCTTCAAATACAATGACCGTAAGTGTCGTCAACAAAATACGGAGCACGCATCAAATACAATGTCCGTCAGTGTCATCAACAAAACACGAAGACGTATTGTGAGCTAGATACCGTATGATCACCACGAGAATGTATACGGTGATCGTAATGAGCATATTCTTAAGTCCAGTGACCGTATAGTGCTTTCTCTTGAAATACAGTGACCGTCACGCGTGAATGTGTCATGGGCTTGCATACTTTTAGAGGGCCGAGAGATAGTTTGTGTGCGTACGTGAAAGTGGTGTAGAAAGAGGGGGTGTCCGGTGGAGATAGGGAGAGATATGCCCTTTGTTTCTCTTTCCCGTGACTAATATTTTAGGAGAAAATATGAACATTCACAATGCAGAACAAATATTTTTGGATGCACCATGCAATTAACTTTCATGTATAACATTATACTATTGTATATGCTTATTTTCTTAGTGGCCGATTGCGTGTGTGGTGTGGTGGGCACATTATTTCTAGTTGGGGTGGGCACATCATTTCTAGTTGTGGTGGGTCAACATGAGGACTCATGGGTCGGTTCCATCCTGCGCCACATAGGTTGGACCGAGATGCATTATACGAAGATCCATGTGGAGGACTCGGCGTACAACACGAAGCTACCAGAGTCGTGGAGGACTCTATCCCCATTGGTGATAAGCCGACTATGTATGATTTGTAACCCTAGGCCCCGAGTATGTTATAGAAGCCTGGGGGCTAGTTCGTCGATAGTATACACACACGCACAATGCCTGGTATTCACGTGTACTTTGTACACACCCCTATCACTAATATACAGTACCAGGAGTAGGCTTTTTCCTCAACTGCAAGGGTCCGAACTTGGGTAAAACTTTGCCTCGTATTACCATCCAGCCTAATAGTCAGGGATATCCTACCGAATGATCTGATGGAATCATATCTGCCAACTACTAAGAGAGAGGTGTGTCTGTGGGGGGGGGGGCAATGTGTGCGAGAGAGGCCTAAAGATAATGTGCGTGCGGGAGACACGTAGACACATATATGTGCGTATAGAGGGCTAGTAGAGACCGTGCGTGTGTATATATGCATGTGAGAGAAATATTGTTTTCCAACTGAGATTAGTGAAAAGAGTGGTACATAGTAGTCAGAAAGAGAGAGATATAGAGAGAGTGTGTGCGTGAGACACCCCGACGCCCCGGGAGAGATTGTGAGCATGTGTGAAAGAGAAATGCCGATGTATATAAAGTGTGTGCTCTTATGCGTTAGATAGAGAGATATATAGCGCGTTTGTGAGAACGGACTGAGGCATAGTGCATCTATGTGTAAAAGGCGGTTCTACGCATTAAATTAAAATATAAATGGCATTATTATTTTTGGATGAGATCATGAATTTTGCAATTTGCGTATGAATGAAAATCGGTCTATCAAACACCCATACTCTATTGAATTCTAGCATGTGCATGTGTTTATTTCATATTATCGATCCATAGAGTGAGAGCGGTTTGAAATACAGGCAATGCATTGCTTTTGCAATTCATATATAAACATTAATTAGTGCACTCCATGTTGTTAGTGTGAAGCACTTTATACATTTGTCACTTACATGGATACATTCCAAATTGCTAGCTACGAAATAGAATACATGTTGAATTCAACATAAAGGGGGTTTCGAAGATTCGAATTCATAGGAAGTGCATTCATCTATTTGAACTCGAGATAATGGCATTTGTAAATCAGATCTAAAAGGGGGCATCAATCTTTGTTGTGCGTTTGAACTATATTCATACGCATGTCTAACTTTTTTTTGCAACCAAGGAGATTTTATCTGGAACCATGCATGAACTGAGGTAAGTTGCATATATTTTAATATATACTCGTGTACAATGTATATCCAAATGTACCCCCTCCATTCCAAAATAATCGTAGTTTTAGGATTTTGAAGAGTAAAGATTTCTGAAGTTTGACAAATCCTGAAAGTTCAATTCAAGAGAACCGAAAACGTTAATGCTTCTGCTCCCAAATATTGAACGAAGCGCCAAATAAGCCTCTGGTCACCCAAAACCGCGCGAGACTAATGTTTGGTGGTAGGAAATTACTGTGCTGACTCTGGCCCGTGTAGCCTATCGGCCCGATGTCCAAAGGTCTAAACCGGGGTAGGTTTGTAACTTCACCAAGACGCCAGTCTCAACCGCCTCCGAGAAGCATTCATATGCCATGGGCGCCTAAACACCCGTGCACTCGGCCGAAATCTATCCCGCCCACCATTTGGGACACCTGAGATTACTGTCCTACCCCCAACCCGCAATATGTCCGAAATTTTAGATGGGGGCAAAGTTGGTAACTTTCCCCAAATTTCAAAGAAGCGTGTCCCAAACCGAAACATTGTTCCCCCTTAGTCCCCCTCCCTCCATTTCCCCATTCAAACTCCGTGGGCGCCAAAATGCCCTCTCCACCAGCCGCGAAACCCCAACCTCCTCCGTCCTCCACCCCATCATGCCCAATCCACCGCCGCCCTCCTCCATCACGCCGGAGCCGGTACCCCAACGTCGTCGTCCATCGCAACTGCAACCGCAACGCCCTTAAGGACTTAGCAGTTGAAGCCGAGGCAGAGCTGCCTCCATGATGCCGACGCCGACGTGCGCCGTACCAGAACCACTTCGACCACACCGTCCTGCGCCTCACCGCTGCCGCTCCACTGTCGCAACTGTCCACCGCACCGAAGCTGTTCCCGCTACGCCGTCGTTCGCTGCCTCGGATCTGGTTCCCCGTCGCCGACAGACGGCCACCGCACCACACTCAACAACTTGACTATGGGTTCATCCAAGGCTCCACCATCCTCCACAACTTCTCGTTTCCAACGAACCACAAGAAGATCGTTGAAAAAACAGAAGGAGGACACAACACTGCCAACAGAAAGAGGTACTCCTCTTCCCTTATTCATGCAAATCTTACGTCTCTGATCACACCGTATTCATCCCACGAAAGAAACTAGTTGAGCGCTTCTTACTGCATCTTCTTCGTGATACTAAATGCACAAGGTTTCCTCCCATTTACTATTTCACCTTTGCTAGAGGTCAGTAGCCCGCCTGGATTTCAATTCAGGGTCAATCGAATCTCAATTAAAAGAAGCAGCACCTGCTTAGGCGCGCGGAGCACCTAGTCCGCCTGTTCGCCAGGGAAGCGGTGCATCGGTGTCTATCATAGGGGTGTGGGGCACAGGAGCTGCTTGCGCCTGATCTGGAGGTTGGCGGGGCTTGAAGGGATGGCCAGGGGCGGTGCCAAGCACGGTGGTGCGGTGAGGTCGAGGGGAGGGCGGAGGCAGGGGACTGGGCCGGTGGTCGCTGGCGTTTCGAGGAAGATCGTAACACTGACTGGCTGGAGGTAGATGAAGGCGATCTGCCCGTTCTTTGTATATCGGACGGTGTAGAAAAAATGGACTGACCTATTTGTTTTTAGTCGACTATTATTTTCATAGGACCACATCTTGTGGTGTGCTGGAGGAGCATCTGCATTTCCCAGCCATCCCTCTGCTCATATTTCAAAATCCTAGAATCTAGTAATTTTGAGTGACATGCTTGTTGTAGAGCTATCATATGTCTCCCGTCATTTATTTCTCACCGACCTGCTATCTGCTACCTTTACACTGTACTACTTGTGCACACACTTCACCCATACTCACACTATTGTTTTTTTATGCATGGGTATTTCAGACTCTGACGCAGTGTTGATGAATACAAAAAAGAAAAGACAGAAGTCGCTCCAGTGTAATTCGAAGATAAGCACTAAGCGTTTCAGTGCTCTAAAGGGTGCAGTGCCAGCAGATGGAGACAGTAAACGTAGCTCTGCAGTTGATGATCTCAATTGCCACACACAACCATCCCAGGTGCTTGCTTTAACTTCGCGCTGTCAAATGTGGTTGCATGTTCCATATGGTGTCTAGCTTGTATTGCTTCCAATTTGGTTAAATTGCATCTGCTTACTTTACACATTATACCTTTGATAATGACATGCCTTCCTGTTTTTGATACATACTACATATGTCTATTAACCATGTTCGTACATCAAACTAATGCTCTTTTGTATCCCTCATCAATCACTTATGATGAGAACAGTCACCCCAGTGGGTTACTGTGAGACTCGCTACTCGTTTAAAGAGTGCAGTGTCATCCTCCCCACATAATTCTCAAGAAATAGCAAGGCTAAATGAAGATAGTCAATGTAGCTCTCTAGTTGATGACCGCAATTCCCCCACACCACCATCGCAGGTGCTTGCTCTTACTTGGCAGTGTGCTATGTGGTTGCATGTTGCATATGGTGTCTACCTTGTAATGCTTCTAATTAGGGTAAATTGCATCTGCTTAGTTAACACATTATACCTGTGAATATGACATGCCTTCCTATTTTTGGTACATATTACGTCTTTCTATTAACCATGTTCTTACATCAAACTAGTTTTCTTGTGTATCCCTCATCAATCACTTCTGACGAGACACCTTCAAGTTGACAACGTAATATTGGTTACATCTTGCATATCATTTCAAACATGTATTGCTTATAATTTGTTGAAGTGCCACTTATAATGAGACACATCTAACTTGGTAGAGTGATTTTGGTTGGATCTTTCATATGGTGTCTAGATTGCATTGCTTCCAATTTGTTGAAATGCCTTATGCTTAGCGTTTTTCGTACATATTCCATCCTCCTACAATGTGGTTGCCATACATAAAAGTTGTGTTCGTCAGTATCATGCATCAACGAATTTGGAAGTGTGAATTTCATTCCTTTTTCTTGTGTGTTTACTTGACAAGGCAAAATCTAAAAGGACGAAGGCACGAAATGATGGTGGTCCTTTGGAGAAACCGAAATAGATGATCTCTGCAGATTCTCCTGCTACTCCTACTGTAGTGCAAGTTCCAAATCTCATCTCCCCTACTCCACAACCCGAGGTGCTGCTCTAACACGGCAGTGCGATATCTGGTTGCATGTTGCATATGGTGCCTAGCTTGTATTTCTCATAATTTGTTAAATTGCATCTCCTTAGCTTACACATTATACATGTGAATATGACACGCCTTCCTGTTTTTGGTACATACTACATCTGCCTATCACACCATGTTCTTACATCAAACAACTGTTCTTGTGTATCCTGCATCTATCGCTTATGATGAGACAGTCACGCCCGTGGGTTAGTATGAGACGCGCTACTCTTATAAAGAGTGCAGTTTCATCCTCTCCACATGATTCTCGAGAAACAACAAGCCTAAATGAAGATATTGAACGTAGCTCTGTACTTGAAGACTGCACTTCCCCTACACCACCATCGCAGGTGCTTGCTCTAACTTCGCAGTGTGATATGTGGTTGCATGTTGCATATGGTGTCTAGCTTGTAATGCTTCTAATTAGGGTAAATTGCATCTGCTTAGTTTACACATTATACCAGTGAATATGACACGCCTTCCTATTTTTGGTACACACTACATCTATGTGTTAACCATGTTCTTACATGAAACTACCTCTCTTCTGTATCCTGCATCAATCACTTATGATGATACACCTTTATTCATTGCATATTGCATATTATTTCTAGCCTGTTGCTATGTATTGCTTCTAATTTGGTCAAATACATTTGTTAGGCCACCCTTTTAATTTGGCAGAGTGGTATTGGTTTCATATTTCATATGGTTTCTAGCTTGCATTGCTTCTAACTAGTTCAAACACCTTGTGCTTAGTTTACACTTCATACATCATACATGTCAATATGTCATGCCGCCCTGTTTTTCATACATATTCCATCCTCCTATCATGCGGTTGCCTTACATGAAATTAGTGTTCGTCAGTATCGTGCATCAATGAGTTCTGAAGAGCAAATTTTATTCCTTTTTCTTGTGGGTTTGACTTGACAAGGAAAAATCAAAAAAGAGGAAGGAAAAGAGTAAGGAAGGCGATGATGGTGGTCCTTTGTAGCAACGTAAACAAAGCATCTGTACGGATTCTCCTTGTACTGCTAGTGCATTACAAGTTCCATGTCTCCGCTCCCCTATTCCACCATCCAAGGTGTTTGCTCTAACTTGACAGTGTGATATCTGGTTGCATGTTGCATATGGTGTCTAACTTGTATTGCTCCTAATTAGTGCAAACTACATCTGCTTAGCTTACACATGATACGTGTGAATATGACACGCTTTCCTGTTTTTGGTACATACTATATCTGTCTATCACACCATGTTCTTACATGAAACTACACTTCTTGTGTATCCTGCATCAGTCACATATGATGGGACACCTTTAAGTTGGCAGTGTGATATTGGTTTGCGTCTTGAATATGATTTCTAGCATGTAGTGCTTCTAGTTTGATGAACGCCACCTATGACAAGACAGTTTTAACTTAGGAGAGTGATATTGATGCACCTTCCATATGGTGTCTAGCTTGCAGTGCTTCTAATTTGTTGAAGTGCCTTCTGCTTAGTTACCACATCATAGGTGTGAATATGTCAAGCCGTCCAGTATTTCGTACCAGTGGCGGAGCTAGCATTTAATAGCCGGGTGGTCCGCCCCAAATTTTATTTTGTTGATAAGCAGTATGGCATGTGAACGTTCTAACTAATTAGCAATATCACATAGAAATGAATTAATATGGTCTTACAAACACACTAAAATTCTCATTTAAATTTCAGTTTTGCATAAAAAGCCTACATAATACGTACTACATGAGACCACAGTACATACTACCTTGAGAAGTTGTTTGGTTGAAAGCACTATGAAAAACAGAAATAGCGACCCTTGTCCTCTTCATTTTTTTTGACAGCATCCCATGTCCTCTTCATTCTTCAATATTCTGCGAAATAATTTCATTTCTACCAATCACAATGACACAACTTAACACAAAATGATGTGCAACGCTAATTGCTTCTTGTAGTGGTAAAACCCTCAATTAAAGAAGAAGTACTAAATTAAAATTGGGGAATGAGGGCAGTTTGCGAGCTCCAAGCTGGATACCTCAAATCGGGGGCGACCACCGGCTGTGCTGGAAGCCTGGAAACGCTAGGATCCTGACTGGGCGGCGCCACGGCGGTCGTTAACTTGCAGCGGCCGGTGGCAGATCCGCAACCCGCGGGGGCGTAGGGCGGCAGCCGGTAGGGGGGGCGGGGCGCTATGGCGCGGCTGGATCCGAGCGCCGGTACCGCAGGAGGGAGAGGCAGGACCACAGGAGGGAGGGATGGTGAACGGAGGCGGCGACCGGTGATGGCGAGGCAGGGGTCGGGCACAGCTGTGCGAGGGCGTCGGGACGAGGCGGCTCCGTGGCTGGTTCTGCTCGATGTGGACGAGGGCCTGGTTGCATTCGTCCCTGGGTCAAGAGAAGTGTTATTGGGCCATTTTTTTCTCTGGCACAGTTAGAGATCCATAGGTATATAGGCTCATCCAAAATTCCAGGGTGGGCCGCGGCCCACCCTATAGCTCCGCCCCTGTTTCGTACATATTCCATCCTCGTATCATGACTTTGCCTTTCATCAGAGTAGTGTTCGTCAGTATCATGCATGAATGAGTTCTGAAGAGCGAATTTTATTCCTTTTTCTTATCGGTTTGACCTCACAATGCAAAATCAATAAAGCGGAAGGACATTGGTAAGGCATTGGATGATGGTGGTCCTTCCGAGCAACTAAAACGGAGGGTCTCTATAGATTCTACTCCGCCATCTTCCCAACAAGATTCGCAAGACAACGCAAGGCTAGACAGTCAACGTAGCTGTGTAGATGATGAGCACATCTCTCCTACTCCACCATCACAGGTGCTTGCTCTAACTTGGCACTATTATATGTGGTTGCATGTTGCGTATGATGTCTATCTTGTATTGCTTCTAACTTTGTTGAATTGCATCTGCTTACTTTACACATAATGCCTGTGAATATGACACGTGTTCCTTATTCTAGAACATACTATATCTGATCACACCATGTTCTTACATCAGACTACTGTTCTTGCATATCCCGCATCAGTCACTTATGATAAGGCACCTTTAAGTCGCCACTGTGATATTGGTTGTGTCTTGCATATGATTTCTAGCATGTACTGCTTCTAATTTGTTGAAACGCCAGACAGTTTGAACTTGGCAGAGTGATATTGGTTGCATCTTTCATATGGTGTCTAGCTTGCAGTGCTTCTAATTTGTTGAAATGCCTTATGCTTAGTTACCACATCATAGGTGTGAATATGTCACGCCGTCCTGTTTTTCGTACATATTCCATCCTCGTATCATGTGTTTGCCTTTCATCCCAGTAGTGTTCGTCAGTATCATGCATGAATGAGTTCCGAAGAGCGAATTTTATTCCTTTTTCTTATCGGTTTGACTTCACAATGCAAAATCAACACAGCTGAAGGAAATTAGTCCGGCAGTGGATGATGGTGGTCCTTCGGAGCAACTCAAACAGAGGGTCTCTACAGATTCGACTCCGCCATCCTACCAACAAGATTCGCAAGACAACACAAGGCTGGACAGTCAACATAGATGTGTAGATGATGAGCACATCTCCCCTACTCCACCATCACAGGTGCTTGCTCTAACTTGGCACTATTATATGTGGTTGCATGTTGCGTATGATGTCTAGCTTGTATTGTTTCTAACTTTGTTGAATTGCATCTGCTTACTTTACACATAATGCCTGTGAATATGACACCTGTTCCTGTTTCTAGAACATACGTGTAGATGATGAGCACATCTCCCCTACTACACCATCATAGGTGCTTGCTCTAACTTGGAGCTGTTATATGTGGTTGTGTGTTTCGTATGATGTCTAGTTTGTATTGCTTCTGATTTTGTTGAATTGCATCTGCGTAGCTTACAACTTATACCTGCAACGATCACTTACCCATAAGACACATTTAACTTGGGAGTGTGATGTAGGTTGCATCTTGCATTGTCTTCTAGCTTGTACTGCTTCTAATTTCTTGAAATGTACACTTTTTACCTGATAGAGTGATATTGGTTGCATGTTCATATGGTGCCTAGATTTCATTTCTTCTAATTTTGTTGAGATGCCTTCTGCTTATTGTTTTTCATACATATTCCATCCTCCTATCATACGTCTGAATATGCAATGCTGTCTTTTTTTGTATATATTCCATCCTCCTATCCTGCGCTTTCCTTACATCAAAGTAGTGTTCGTCTGTATCATGCATCAACCAGTTATGTAGAGCTAATTTTATTCATCTTCTTTTGGTTTTGACTTCATAAGGCAATATCAGAAAATAGGAAGGAAAATAGTAAGTTAGGGGATGTTGGTGGTCCTCCGGACCGATGCAAACAGAGACACGCTAGATTTGCCACTGCTACTGCTAATGAAGTTGAAGTCCCAAGTCTACATGATGAGTTCATCTCCTGTACTCCACCATCGCAGGTGCTTGCTCTAAGTTGACAGTGTGATAATTGGTTTCCTGTTGCATATGTTGTCTAGCCTATATTTCTTCTATTTTGACTGCTGAGTTTATACGTTATACATGTGCATATGACATGCCTTTCTGTGTCTAGAATACACTGCATCTATCAATCATACCATGTTCTTACATCAAAGTACTGCTGTTGTGTATCCCGCATCAGTCACTCATGATTGGACGCTTTTAACATGGTAGTTTGATAGTGGTTGCATCTTGCATTGATTTCTACGTTGTACTACTTCTAATTTTTCGAAATGCCACTTATGACAAGACACTTTTAACTAGGCAGAGTGATATTGGTTGCATCTTTCATATGGTGTCTAGCTTGCATTACTTCTATTTTCTTGAAAATCCTTCTGCTTAGTTTACACATCGTAGCTGTGAATATGTCATGCCGTCCTGTTTTTCTTACATATTCCATCCTCATACGGTTGTCTTACATCAAAGTATTGCTTGTCTGTATCATGCATCAATGAGTTCTGAAGAGCGATTTTATTCTATTGTGTTGTGGGTACGGCTTGACATGGCAAAGTCAAAAAAGAGCAAGGAAAATAATATAGTAGGGAATGGTGTTACTCGTCGGGTGAAACGGAAAAGGATCTGCCCTCGAGATTCTGCTGGTACTTATAGTGCAGTAGAAGGTCCAAGTCCACCGGTAAATCTACAAACACAGTATCACCTGCTCCACCAGCTGCAGCATCCGCTTCAACTGTACCAACATCTCAACGAGTTACTCATTCGTTTGCTCCGGAACTGGCCAGTTCCCAAGCTACCTTCACACCTAACACTACTTCCAAAGCACCGCTGACACAACAGGACTTGGCAAGATCAGACGAACCTCATGAGCATCAACACCAAGATGGTACCTGACCGAGTCAAGTTGCAGTTGCATGCTCCTTTATATGTACTCTCACAGTTTGATGTGCACTAACACTTTCCATATTCGTTGTTGAACTAGCACCACGGCGCAAGCGGAAACAGACATCAGGGATAATGCTTGACAGATTAACAAAATCTAAAGGAGGAAGAATGGAGATCCATTTTGAGGAAGGTTTAAAAAGGCCACGTGATGCTACAGATTCAGCCAAGTTAGTATCAGAGGCAGCCATTGCCGTTAGGTGTCATGCATGTATCCTCCCAACGTGGATCCAGTACAGGAATGGGAAAGACAATGCCCAGTTTAACACGTTCCTTGACCATTTATCCGTAAGTAATGTTATTCATCGCAATTTGTAATATTGTCTTGCTATGTGCCATACTTTCTAGCTTCCTCCTAATAAGACTCGCATTCTTTTTTCAACAGATGAGGTTCAAGTTGGATCCAAAAGATGATGCAACTAAACAAGCATGCACTCATGTTTTTCAGTCTGCTCTGCGACAGTATCGGTACCACCTTAGAAAATCTCACTTTGAAGGCAAGGCTAACAATGAAATCACCCAAACATCTCTAGGGAACATATTACAGATGAAGACTGGACAACTCTTGTTAAACACTGGTCTGATCGAAAGTATCAGGTAGGGTATATGTATTTGATCAGACCACATATTGAACTTGTATTTATGTATGTGCCTTACAAGTGTATCTTCTTCTAGGCTAACTGTTTGAAGAACAAGACCAACCATTCTAAAGTGAAATTCCAACAAACAAAAGGATCTCGTAGCTATATTGCACATTGCGAGGCTCTTGTAATAGCTGTTAGTTCCTTATTTTTTCTATGCCATATTATCGTATCTATATTGACTTGTTCAAAATACGGAGGAAACCCGCGCGGACCAAAAAGAACCTAAACCGAATGCAGTGCAAATCTTCAAGGATTGCCACACTAGCAAGATGAAGGGCATGAGCACACCAGTTCAAGCCGCTGTTGTAAGTCCTTACTCTTCCTGCCTTTGAACTGATTGGTACTGTGATGTGTTCATTTAACTGCTTGGTTTGCAGCCATTGTTAGTTAACCTGTTCACTTTTATACACAGTTTTCTTAACGTATATTTTCACCGTACATGGTTTAAAAGAGATGAAGGATATTCTTTTGGTCTTGATCTGTAATCTAGTTGTGATGTTCATGTGCGCACACAATGATACAATAGCCTGTTTGTTTTATATCTGTTTGCCCATGATATGAATGATGTCATACTATGTTCATCCTACTTTAAACCATGTCTCTTTATCCTTAGATGTCAACGAATGTGAGGAAATAGACAATACAGTAGGCATGCTACATGGACGTATGTTCCGAAAGTGATTTTATTATGTAGTTGGCACTACAATACATGCTAATGTATTACCGTAGTTCACCAAAATAAGTGATGTATAAACTTGAAACCTACTTTGTTTGTTTTTGTCTCATTAGTAACTTAGCTGGTACACTAATCTACAAGTTCTAACTTTCAGCAAGCTATGGAACAAATGGTTGAACAGCCACAACCACCTAAAGGTGACGAGGCTACCATAGGCACAATGTCACCTCTGGCTGCAGTGCGTCAGTATCTCTCCACTAACAATGCAAAAAAGCACCTTCCTGTGTAATTCTGGGTTGGTTGTCAAGGTAACCTCGTCCAAATTGCCTATTGAACAAAATCTTCCGGCTAGACAGAGTGATATGTTTGTGCTCCAGACACAAGTCCAATCCCTAATGGACGTTGTTTCGGAAACAAGAATAGTGGTTGACAAATGTCGTGAAGATATGAATGGTTTTGAAACTAGACTATCAGACATTTGCTTCGTTGTTCAAGAGCAATGGCGGAAAAAGGGGAAGATCGTGCTGCTCCATCAGATTCTACAACCTGAAACATTAGCAATCAGGTCAAATGATCTGTGCTTCTATACATCTGATGGTGCTTTTATCTGGAAGGACTGTAAACTTTATGCCAATAGGCCTTTTGTTGTATGGTTGGAGTTTATTTTGTTGTGATACAACATTTATGATGCTGCCAAAGGCTGCAGTAATTACGATGCTATTGTTGTATAGTGTAGGTTTATCTTAGTAATGTATTCGGCCAAAAGCTTCGTAGGAGCCCAACATGCCAACATTCGTCGGGCCCATTCCAATTGGGCTAAAAACGATTCTGGGCCAAAATTTGCATATAGCCCACTAAAAATATTTGGGCCTAAATCAACATAAGCTTTCATATTTTTCTGGTAGGCCTGTGCCCATAGTGGGCCTTTAACAAGCCTAAACATAATTTGGGCCCTCAGTAATAATAGGCCATTTACAGGTGTAAATATCTCGAGCCCATAAAAAACAAGGGCCTTTAATAGGCCGAAAGTAAGATTGGGCCCTGATTGTGCCAAATAACCCACTGGTCTTAGCAAGCCAAAATGGTGGCCCATTTACAATGCGGATCGTCCACAGGCCGAAATTCAGACGGGTCGTAAATGCGCCGACCTACTACACGGGCCTTTAACAGGCCGGAAGTTCGGTCGGCTTGATTAGTGTCATTTTTATATGGGCCGTTAGTAGGCTCGATGTGACGTTGGGCCACATATGGTCCATGGATTTCTTCCGACGTTAATAGGCCGAAAGTCACAACAGGCTGAAAGTGGCCCAAATCTATAGTGGGCCTCTAATAGGCCGAATGTCAGACATGGCCGAATATGACCCATATCCTTCACGTTTGTTTATGGGACGAAAGTTTCAATGGCCTATAAATGGGCCCAAATGAAGCGGGACCTTTAACAGGCCGGAAACACACCTGGCTGTAATTCGGCCCAATTACTTAGCGGACTGTTAACGAGCCAGAAGTGACCATGGGCCGCGATGATGACAAGTTTAGGACAGGCCATTGACGGGCCGATTTGACACTAGCCGTACGGGCCTTAACTGAGAATGTTGGGCCTTTAGATGGGCCGGCCCATTATGGTCTGCAAAATCTTGTGGGCCTTTAGCTAGGCCGGCCCATTATGGTCCGCTAAATCTTATGGGCATTTAGTTGGGCCGGCCCATTTAATCTTTATGGGCCACTTTTGGGCCGGTCCACGTGTCAACATATCATAGGCGCATCTCGCCCATTGGATGAGTGACACCTGTGCCAACGTGGAGCTAACACATGGTTCCGTTAGCCAATGAGAATTTTACACGTGGAAAATCGGCATTGGTCATGGCTGTTAGTGGGTTATCGGATCCAAAACCGGACCCGATAGCTTAACGGCGACCTGTTACGGTGGTTGCCACGTGTCGGTCACCCTTGACGAAAGCACTTCTATGACGCGTGATTTATCGTCATGGAAGTGTACACTTCCGTGATGATAATTTTGGTTATGTCATGGAACACTTCTACGACAGCACATGTACGACTATCTTGATTCTGTCATAAAATCGTCATGGATGTACATGCATGACAGAAAACGTGACCTACTGTGACAAACATGTATCATCACGGAAGTGTATTTTTTGTAGTGATCCCGGCCCCACGGCCATGTATCTTTACCATTGTAGCCCTAGGGGTTGACCTATAAAACCACCTAGGAGGCCTCCATGCACGAAGAGAACACCGTCGACCTTTGGCACGCAGTCACACACACACACAAGGAGAAGGAGCGGCCTATGCTGTCGGCGTCCTGGGAACAGGGGTCCCCAGACTTGCCTGCCTGCGGCCCACGGCGTGGCTCCACCAGCGGCCCTGTACGACCCATCTTCACCAGCAAACACTCAAGACCCTCACGAGGGGCCAAGCCTCGCGAGGCGGGCGACGCAAGACCTCCTCGGGGGCGATCTCACCAAGCTGGCTCGCGAGGGGCGGAGAGATCAAGGCAAGGGGCACCTCGCGAGGTTCCTGTGACGTAAGCCATGACGGCCGGGGCCAGGCGGGCGCTAGTGCGCGCAGTGTCCTCGTTTCCTCTTTGGTGCTAAAGAGGCAAGCGCGGGCGAGGAGTTCCGAGGCATCAGGCAAAGGTTTCCATATCAGTGCAACGAGGCCAAGACCAGCAGGACGACAGGACGGAGGTCACCGTGGAGCCCAAGACAGCGTCACCACCAGAGCCTTTGGCAGGCGGAGACCACCTTTAGTTAGGATAACTTATACTACTTGTCTCCCTTCAAATTTGGCCGCTGTGGCATCCCTTCCCGCCAGCATTTGGGAAGAGGACCAGGGCCACTATAAATAGGGCTAGCCACCACAGTAGGAGGCAACTGATCTGGGGCCATTCAGATCATCCTCATCCACACAAACTCACCAAGCACAAGAGCACCTCTCCTCAGGAGGCTGTTCTTCCCTTGTAATTATTCTTCCACAGCCCAAGAGGCAATCCACCACACCACACTGGAGTAGGGTATTACACCACATCGGTGGCCCGAACCAGAGTAAATCTGGCGTCCCTTTGTTCTGCGAGTTCGACGCGCTGAGCCTTGAGATCGCGGTGAGGGAGAGTGCTAGGGGGAGGAGAGATCTTCGTGCACACCCCAGTGTTCAAACCTCAAGGGTTTGCCGGAACCCGAAATCCGACATTTGGCGTGCCAGGTAGGGGTGCGCCAAAGCCTCTCCTCCGTCAGCAAGACCCGCCAGTGCTCTACAGTGCTGATGACTGGCGACCTGAGGGCCAACGCCGACCACTGGACGGACTGGCCAGCCCGGGCAGCGTCGACCGCCCAAGAAGATCTCAACTCCGCGCCTCGGGCAGCACACGCACCGCCAAACGCTGCAGGGCGCGGGCGGCGTGGCCCGACGCCGTCCACCCTTACCCCGTGACGCGCGCGGGCCATCGCAAGGGCCTCAAGCTACGCCGCGGCAACGGCGTCGCACACCCGGCGGGAACAAGCGAACATGAGGGCCGCACTCACAGTGGCACGGGAGCTGTTGCGGTGTCGACTGATGGAGAACGGCCGAGATGCATTACTGGAGCACGTCACCGAGCTATTGGACGCCGCAGCCAGGGGAGCACCGCCTTTCTGCTCCTTGCTTACGCCTCAGACTGCGGCCGGATCGCATGGCGGGCCTCGCCATGCCTGCGCGCCCTCGGGAGCGCCAGGAGGTTTCGTCGACATCGGCGCGACCAGCGGCGCCGGACGCTCAACCGCACCTGTGCCATCCCCGATAGACGCAGGCACGAGCACTCACGGCCCTGGCGGGATGCCGCCCTACCAACCTCAGGGCGGCGCGCCGGGCCGGGCGACGTGGGGCGCGGGGCACTTCGGTGAGGTTTTCAGGGCGACGGCTTCGGAGGCCTACATGCCCCGCATGATGGACCGGGAGTACACGCGGGAAGATGACCCCGACTCGTTCCTCAAGCCAGGCTGGGAAGAGGAGGCGCTAGAAGTTGAGGCCTTCTAGGAGCCACCCCGGAGCCCCGCCGACCATGCCAGCGACAGCAGCTACAGGGTACCGCTAATCTCTCAGGGGCAGGCTTACGCTAACAATGGGTCGGAAGTGGATCAGGTCACAGCGGTGGACGACGGCCCCAGCACGGCAGTCCCCCCTCCACCAGGGGAGCGCACTGGGGGCTGCAAGGAAGGAGCCGGGAGCAATGCCCCTCCCCGCATCGCACGGAGCAAGGCGTTGCCCGGAGGAAGGCCCTTTGCCGGGGAGGCGCTGGTGAGCCTTCCCCCGGCAGAGGGCCCGTGGTCGCCGAGGGCGTCGCTAGCATCCCCTTTGCCCCTTGGCATCGTCCTGGTTTCTGGACGCCCCAACGGTGGTCGAGGGTGGCGCAAGCCGGGGCCCTTGTCTGGTGATATGAAGCAAGGCTCACGCCTATGAAGGTCTCCGCTCGTGACACTCTCACGTAATAATGAGTGGGGTTGTACACGCCCCGGAGTCTCCGGAGTGCCGCCCTCGGGCCTCGGGGGCTCCCGCCCACATCCTAGTGGAAGCACCATGCTCCGCACTGGCCATCGACACTGTCCCCCAATGACTATGCTCACGGCCTGTGAAAGCACTTAGCTCCATGCTGGTGAGAAGACTCGAAGACAAGAAGATTAGCTAGGTGCCGGAAGCGGCTATTTTCTTTTGGCCTCTCTTTCTTTTTTGAAGCTCGAATTTGTAGCCTTTCGATCTTGGATTTAAAGTTGCGTTTCGATTTTGTGGGGAGCATCCTTTTTCACTCATGTCAACTAAGTGAGTTTATGGATTCGCGTTTGTCAGTGTTCTGGGAACGGGGGTCCGCAGACTTGCCTGCCTGCGGCCCACGGCGTGGCTCCACTAGCGGCCCCGTATGGCCCATATTCACCAGCAAACCGTCAAGACCCTCGCGAGGGGCCAAGCCTCGCGAGGCGGACAACGCAAGACCTCCTCGGGGGCAGCCTAGTCAGGCTGGCTCGCGAGGGCGGAGAGATCAAGGCCAGGGGAACCTCGCGAGGTTCCTATGACGTAAGCCATGAAGACCAAGACCAGGCGGGTGCCAGGCGGGCGCCAGCGTGCACAGTGTCCTCGTTTCCTCTTTGGTGCTAAAGAGGCAAGCGCAGGCGAGGAGTCCCGAGGCATCAGGCAAAGGTTTCCATATCGGTGCAACGAGACCAAGGCCAGCAGGACGGCAGGACAGAGGTCACCGTGGAGCCCAAGACGCCGTCACCACCAGGGCCTTTGGCAGGCGAAGACCCCCTTTAGTCAGATAGCTTGTACTAGTTGTCCCCCTTGAAACTGGCCGTTGTGGCATCCCTTCCCGCTCAATATTTGGGAAGAGGACCAGGGCCTCTATAAATAGGACTAGCCATCAGCATAGGAGGAAACCCATCTTGGACTAGGCCATCCTCACTCACACAAGCTCACCAAGCAGAAGAACACCTCTCCTCACGAGGCTGTTCTTCCCTTGTACTATTCATCCTCAGCCCAAGTGGCAATCCACCACACCACACTGGAGTAGGGTATTACACCACAACGGTGGCCCGAACCAGTATAAATCTTGTGTCCCTTTGTTCTTTGGGTTCGTCGAGCTAGGCCGTGAGATCTTGATGTGTGCGAGCTAGAGGGAGGAGAGATCTTCGTGCGCACCCCAGTGTTCGAACCTCAAGGGTTTTGCCGGAACCCGAAATCCGACATTTGGCGCGCCAGGTAGGGGTGCGCTGAAGCTTTCCTCTCGTCGATCCGTGTTTTGCCACTTCACCAAGTTCATGGCCGACGCTCGCCGGGCCCGCGCTGAGCGCCAGGCCGCTCTCGCCACCCGTGTCACTCAGACAGCCCCTGTCGGCGGGCCTCCCCATCGTTCTCCGTCACCCGCCGCCACCGGTCCGGCGGGAAACGAGCAGCAAGCGTCCTCTCTGCACCCCTCCGTGCGGCGGGATGGCCGCACTGCCACTCCATCGCTGACCCCAGCCGGCTCGTCATCTCACGCTCGTCGCGCTCCCATGGACGTGCAGGCCACGCTGCTCATGGCACGCGAGCTCCTGCACTACCGCCCGGTCGACGACCTCTACGAGGACTGGTTGGACCGCATCGCCGAGCTCGTCACCGCCGCTGGGGGCTCCCCAGCACCATCCCTCTCGCTACCTCGCCCTCCGCCAGCTACGGGCGACGTAGCTCCCGGAGCACCTCCGCCACCTCTGCACCAAGACGGCGCTCTGGCGCCAAGACGCGCGGCCCCTCGGCCCGACCCGCCGCGCCGGGCACCCGCGCGGGAAGAAGGAAGCTGCCAAGAAGTTCCCTGACGGCCAGAAAATGCTCCACCACTCCCAACACCACCATGTCAGGATCGCTTGCCGCGGCAGGGCCACACGCCACTTGCCGTGGCGGCGCGGGGACGCCAAGATCAAGCTCCGCCTCTACGACGGGCCCCGGTGGCCATGGCTGGTTGCTGCGCCTTCACTCTTGAGCCGTGCGGCATCGTCTGGCCGGGCAAGTTCAAGCCGGATCTGCCTCCTCGCTACGATGGCACCCCCGACCCTGTGGAGTTCTCGCAGCTCTACGAGCTGAGCATCGAGGCGGCCAACGGCGACGAAAAGGTCATGGCGAACTGGTTCCCCATGGCTCTCAAGGACGGCGCCCGCTCATGGCTCCTGAACCTGCCCCGGGCTCGATCTCCTCCTGGGATGAGATGCGCGACCGCTTCATCGCCAACTTCCAAGGCACTCGCGACTGTCCCCCGGCCGCGGGTGACCTGCGCCATATCAAGCAGCAGCCAGGAGAGACCTTGCAGAAGTACATCTAGCGCTTCAACAACGTTCGTCTCAAGATCCCCAAGGTGACGGACGAGGCCATCTTTTCGGCGTTTTACGATGGCGTCCGCGACGTCAAGATGAAGGAGGAGCTCGCCATCCATGAGGAGCTATGCACGGCTCTGGAGCTATTCAACCTGGCGACCAAGTGCGCAAGAGCTGAGGAAGGGCGCCTTTCCCTCCTTGAGCTCCCTGCTACTAACCCGGAGGAGAAGAAATCCAAGGCCAAAGACGTGAAGCGCAAAGGAGTGGCCGTACTCACGGCGGAGCTTGACACGAAGCGCGGGTGGGACCATCCCGAGTCGTCCAAGAGCAGCCGACCGTTCTGCGCCTTCCACAATGTACACATCCACAAAAAAAATGACTGTCAGGAGCTCAGGGCCATTCGAGATGGACGCTTCGGTCGACGTCCCGAGCGCAACGACCGGGGCTATGGCCGAGGAGGAGGACGAGGCGGAGGTCGCTGGGACGATCGCGGCCCACGTCAGGAGTGGCGCGACCGGCCTCGCGAGGACCGTTGGTAGGATCAGCCTGGAGGGATCAGCCTCGCGACGACCACCCTCAGGGCAACGCTGGTCTTCCTCCGCTGCCGCCACCACCAAGAAGAAACGACGACCACCATCAGGACGAAGGAGCTGGGGGCTTCCAGGAACCGCGTGTATCGCTTGCATCTTGGGCAGAGCTCAGGCCCCAGCGTCTCAGCATATCTTCAAGCAGTTTGCTCGCGAGGTGAACGCGGCTCTTCCCAAGCTTGAGGCCACACGCCCACTCAGCTGGTCCAAATACGCCATCACTTTTAGCTCGGCGGACCAGCTCAAGTGAGCCGCTGCCGCTGGTGCTCTCCCAATGCTCTGCTCGCCTGTCATCAGCAACGTCCAAGTCACCAAGACCCTCATCAATGGCGGTGCGGGGCTTAACATCCTGTCTGTTGACACATTCGATCGCCTTCAAGTACCCTATGATCAGCTGCAACTGACCAAGCCCTTCTCAGGAGTGACCGATGGTTCCACCACCCCAATCGGGCAGGTCTGCCTCCCTGTCACCTTCGGCGAGCGCGACAATTACCACACCGAGCTCATCGACTTCGACGTCGCCCACATTCGTCTGCCATACAACGCAATCCTCGGGTACCCAGCGTTGGCCAAGTTCATGGCAGTGACCCACCACGGCTACAACGTCCTCAAGATGCCAGGGACTAGTGGTGTCATCACAGTCGCCTGTGAGGAGAAGGATGCAGTGTGCTCCCTTGAGCGCGCCTTCCAGGCCGCAGCAGTCGAAGACACCGACAACGAAGGAATCCTACACCCTCCTGAGGCCATCCCCAAGAAGAAGAAGCAGCTGCTCCGTATAGGGCCTCAAGAGAGCAGCGTCACCAGCAGCACCACCTCAAGACCTACGCCCTCAGGAGGGGTGCCTCCCTCCCCCGCATAGGAAGGCGCGCCATGTGCCCTCCTTGGGTAGGGCTCGGGGGCTCTCTTCTGGAGGGCCTCAGACCTCGCCAACATCACGAGGGAGGCGCTCGGGCACCACATGGAGGCGTGCTTTGCGGCAGGTTTCCCTCAGGAGGGCACCAGGCGAGGAGTGCCTGGCGCTCAAGAATTCATCACCCGGACTACCCAAGAGCTTCAAGAAGCAAGAGCCATGCGCGGCGACCGCCACCCACCTGGCGCAGCTCCCCATCCAGGCGAGGATGGCGGGCTGCACGTCTGCATCGACATCCCAGGGCTCAACAGGGCCGCATCTCAGGAGCTCTTCTGGCCTTCGCACGTGGGACATTGCGAGGGCCCACCCCACAGCTATGTTCGCATGCCGTTCGGCCTGCCGAGCATGGTGGCTGCCTATCACCACAATCTGCGGAGCGTCCTGGCGGCTCAGGAGGCCGGGCATCACGCAGTCCTGGAGGAGATGGAGACGGTCCTCAAGGAACTGCCTGGACCCCTAGAGCCTCCCGAGGCTCAGGGCCCCGATGGCTCGTGAGGAGCAACCCCTTCGCCGCGTGTCTTCAGCTACGCCAACACCCCTTCGACAACGGAACTAGGTGACATTTTCCATGTTCATTTAGCTGGGAGGGCCCCTCGGGCTGCATCATTCCCAGGCCGCGTGGGCCCGTCCCTGCGGCATGTATCCCTTTTTGTATCTTTAGCTTACTCTGCTGGGGCGCCCCTTGGGCTGCATCATCCCCAAGCCGCTCGGGTCTGACCCAGTGGCATGTATCGTTCTTGCATCTACATAAGCTAGTTTGCTTTCCATGCGCTATTTACCTATGGTTATCACCTGCTTGATTATCACCCATCATGGGAGCCGCGCGCCGAACGTATTTCTTCAGGATCCTTCGCATAAGAAGGCTAGGCACGGCGTCTGTGCTCGGGCCCGTCCCTGCAGCGTCGATAAATCCAACGGCCGAGCTCTGTCTGGCGGGCCGACCTTGTTCACGTCACCTCCTGGGGCCGTTGGTGCTCGGCCTTCTCATGCGGTAACCTCGGGAGATTCATTCGGCGCAGGTTGTCTAACCATCTCGCAGGAACATCACAGTCAACAAGAACCAAGACCAGGCGCAACCCGCCTTGAGCTAGGGCCTCGTGAGTCCCGCACTGGCTCACGAGTGCCCAGACACACCTCGTCTAGCCCTGCTGTGCAAGCCACATGTCAGGGCGGAGCTGTACACGCCCCGGGGGCTCTCCACAGTAGGGAGTCCCCTCCCACGCACCAGTGGAAGCACCATGCTCTACGCTGGCAGTCGACACTACCGAGGAGCGGTTATGCCCGTGCAAGTGCAGAAGCGCTATGCTCCGCACTGGTGATAAACAACTGAGGGCGGCCCCTCGGCCGTATCAACCTCAGGGAGCCCTTGAGCTCAGTGTCTGGCCTCATCGCAACACCTCCCCTCGGGAGAGTCGTGCGAGGGGGCTGGGCACAAGGGCTGCGCTTGGGTCACGCTCAAGCGTACGCCGCCCTGCCAGGTCCCCCGGACCTGGTCGTTGCGCGCCCTCCCGAGTGGAGCCTCGGCGAGGAAAAAGGTATGAGGGTCGTTTGAGCATCAAGGGGGACTCCTGAGCATCGTGACTCAGGAGCCTAACTGGCCACGTAGCCCCTCACTCCTTGGTCTCGCCCTGGTGATCCGGACGACCCAACGGCGGCTGAGGTATGCGCGGGGCCGGGCCCTGCCGACGTAGAACACTGGGCCTATTCCTGCATCTCCTTTCCGTAAGCTGTTTGCACGTCAAGGGGGAGTCCTGAGCATTGCGACTCAGGAGCCTACTGGCCACGTAGCCCCTCACTCCTTGGTCTCATCCTGGTGATCTGGACGACCCAACGGCGGTTGAGGTATGTGCGGGGTCGGGCCCTGCCGACGTAGAACGAAAAGCAAATGGGAAGGAAATCACCAAATCTCAAACAAATATTACAAGACATATTGTTCTCCCAATACCAAACACAAGTTTAAATGCCTCCACGGGGCATGGTGCATGTCGCAGGAGTTAAACAGGGAAGGAGCCGCCGGCAAGTCATTTCGTCATCACTGAACACCGCCGTCGCCCGCAGGGGATGCTTCTTCCTTGGTGGCGTCGCCTTCATCTGCACCGCCTGCCGGAGTTGCAGGATCAGCAACACCGCCGGTCGAGGGCGTGGGAGCGAAGGTGCGGAACTTCTCCAACAGGGCCTCTACCTGACCCTTCACGGCAGCGGCAGCGGCTGCGCAATGCTCGTCGTCCACAAGCTCCAGCAGCTCGTCGAGGCAGGCGGTAGGATCGCGAAGATGCAGGTGGCTGAAGACGCGCGTCAACGCGGCTGAGGAAAGAGCGCAGGCTTCTCCCTCTTCCATGGGGCCAATAACGCTCATGACTTCTTCAAGCGCCTTGACCAGATAAGGAAGCAGCTGGGCGGGGCCCTCGTTGTTGGTAGCCAGCGGTTCCTCCAAGCCCTTCTCGTAAAGTGCCCGCAGCACCACACGGGACCTCTCCTCGAGGAGCTGGAAGGCCTCGTGGTCCTCAGCCAGGACCTTCGCCTTGGCGTCAAGCTCGGCTTTCTCCGCTTCCATCTCCTGCTTCAGCTTCTCCAGCCGGCCGCGCTCTGCGGCCTGCGCCTTCCCCAACTGCTCCAGCTCGGTGTTGCGACCCCTGACGGCGTCCTCACGGGCCTTCATCTTCTCATCCTCCGCCTTGCGGCCATGAGCTTCTTCCGCACGCTCGTTGCGCATAGTCTTCAGTCCGGCCTCCAGCACCCGGCAGCGATCCTGGGCGGCCTCGACATCCTTCAGCGCCACCTCGTGAGCAGCCGCGGCTTGGGCGGCGGCCTGCTTGTCCTTCTCGGAGGTCGCCACGGCCTGGCTCAGCGCCGCCCGAATGGACACGTCTGAGTGAAGCTAGCCGGAGACCAGCTCCAAGCACCCGGCTACCAGGTGGGGGTCAGCGCCCTAAAGATCTTCTCGCAGCTGGGTCATCTCAGAAAGAGCGCGCTCCAAGATGTCAGCGGAGGCGGAAGGATTTGGAACCAGCGGTGCAGCAGGAGGAGGAGGAGGCAGCATCGTCACCATAGCCTGGGAGACTGGGGGCTCCTGAGCTTTGCGGACCCCAGCAGCCGAGCCGGACACCGGCGCCTCCGGAGCCAGCGGGGCCACGGGTGCTGACTCCTCCCGAAGCTGCTCCCCCTGGCCTCGCGAGGACGATCGATCCAGAGAGGCGTGAGCGCCGACACTGCCCTTCTCCATGGAGGGAGACGCAGCTGCAGCAGGCAGATTGGTCCCGAGCAGCACCACCGCTTCCTCCTTCCTCTTCTTTGCCGTGGGTGTTGGCCTAATTGCACAACAAAGTGGCGTCAAGGATCAGCAGCATAAGAAAAAACAAGGCGGGGCAAGAACGCTTGCTGGTCCACCGCGGTGTAGTCCCTCCGCTTGTTAAGCTTGAAGCCTAAGAGCCTCGCAGCCTGATGCGCGGGCGCACGGGCTCCAGGGCAGAAGAAGGGGCAGCAGATGGGCTGGAAGCAGCTCCTGGCGGTGTCGGAGCGGAAGCATCATCTGGGGAGATCAGCACCGACCTGCCCCTTGTTGGAACCTCGGCCGGTTGTCGTCATCATCAGGCAAGGTGTGGAGGATGTCGACCTTGCGCAGGGGGGAGGTCTCCCCCATCCCCTCGGGGGTCGCCTCCGAGTCGCGCTCCTCGTCTTCTTCCTCTTCCCCCTCCCTGCGGGAATCACCAGAAGACACGTCCACCGGCATCGTCCCCACCGGAACCCCAGGGGGCGCCGGCGGCACCAGCCCGCGACCGTCAAAGGTGGGCATGGCGGCCGCGACCTGCGCCCCGTCCTTGTGAAGGAACAAAGGAACAAAGGCACTCAGCGGGTACTCCTGATCATCTCCGACCAGGAGGCAGAGGGCCACAACCAGCTCTTCTTCAGGTAAGGCCGCCGGGCTCAAGCGGAGCTTGTCCTCCGCACCCTCAAGCGTCCACAAGGGGCGCGAGCGCGCTTGGAGCGGAGCCACGCGCAGCATCAGGAACTCCCTCAGGAGCATGGCCCCCGTCAGCTTCGCCGTCTTCGCGTTGCCCGGCTTCAAGTCGGCGGTCATCTTCTCCAGCACCAACTGCACCCAGTCGTCAGTGCACTTCGCACGAGACCACCCCTCGTCCGATTGGGGCATCTCCGTCGGCAGCCTCAGCCGTGGATGGACACACTTGGCATCCATCATGACCCACTTGCCCCTGAAGCCATCGGCCTTGTTTCCGGCCATCGAGATCACGTTGGCCTTGTCGGCTGCGACGAAGTTGGCGCACCTAGAGGTGTGGTCGCCGTTGATTCGGAGGAAGAAGAAGTGGTGCAGCAGAGCCACGGACGGCATCACCCCAACGTACACCTCACAGTAGAAGGCGAAGATCGATAAGAGAAGAACGGAGTTGGGATGGAGATGAAGGGCCTGCAACCTGTAATGGCGCAGGACGGCATAGAAGAAGTCAGAGAAGGGGGGAACCAGGCCCGCGACGACACTGCTCATGAAGAAGGGGTAGAAGGTGCTCCCCTGAGCCTCCGGCTCGGCGGAGCCGGCCCGGAGCTCGGTCTTCCCCTTCTCGTTGCTCTCCCCTGCTGTCAGCAGGCGCGTGGTGGCGAGGTTCATCTCCGAGACATTGGGCGCATCCAGAGCCGGCTCGTACCAAGCAGGCGGCGCAACAGCCTTGGCCTTTTGGGGCGCCATTGGTCAGAGGCTCGGAAGGGGATTGAAGCAGATCTGGAGATTTCTGAAACAAGGAGAGAGAAAGGGGATCTGGAGCAAGGCGAAAGGAAGCAATGAAGGCAAGTGTTGCCAGCGCCAGCCTTTTGTCAGTCTGGCGGTTGTCGAGGCAACGTGGGGAAGCGGAGACGCTCACGTCCAATCAATCACCACGCGTTGACCAATGCCGCACGCTGTTGGGGCCCGCGGCACTCCACACTTGCCCTTTGGCTTCGCCTCGAAGCCAAGTCCGAGCGCGCCTTGGGCCCGGGGGCTACTGTCGATGTTCTGGGAACGGGGGCCCCAGACTTTCCTGCCTGCGGCCCACGGCGTGGCTCCACTAGTGGCCCCATACGGCCCATCTTCACCAGCAAACCCTCAAGACCCTCGCGAGGGGCCAAGCCTCGTGAGGCGGACAATGCAAGACCTCCTCGGGGGCAGCCTAGTCAGGCTGGCTCGCGAGGGGCGGAGCGATCAAGGCAAGGGGAACCTCGCGAGGTTCCTATGACGTAAGCCATGACGACCAAGACCAGGCGGGCGCCAGCGTGCACAGTGTCCTCGTTTCCTCTTTGGTGCTAAAGTGGCAAGCGCAGGCGAGGAGTCCCGAGGCATCAGGAAAAGGTTTCCATATCGGTGCAACGAGACCAAGGCCAGCAGGACGATAGGACGGAGGTCACCGTGGAGCCCAAGACGGCGTCACCACCAGAGCCTTTGGCAGGCGAAGACCACCTTTAGACAGGATAGCTTGTACTAGCTGTCCCCCTTCAAACTGGCCGTTGCAGCATCCCTTCCCGCTCAATATTTGGGAAGAGGACCAGGGCCTCTATAAATAGGACTAGCCATCACTATAGGAGGCAACCCATCTTGGACTAGGCCATCCTCACCCACACAAGCTCACCAAGCACAAGAACACCTCTCCTCAGGAGGCTGTTCTTCCCTTGTACTGTTCATCCTCAGCCCAAGAGGCAATCCACCAGACCACACTGGAGCAGGGTATTACACCACAACGGTGGCCCGAACCAGTATAAATCTTGTGTCCCTTTGTTCTTTGGGTTCGTCGAGCTAGGCTGTGAGATCTTGATGCGTGCGAGATAGAGGGAGGAGAGATCTTCGTGCGCACCCCAGTGTTCGAACCTCAAGGGTTTTGTCGGAACCCAAAATCTGACAGCGTTTTCTTTTGAGATTTTGCATCCGTTGTCCCCCCCTCCGAGCGCCTCGCGAGCGGAGGCTGACAGCGACGTGCGCGCACCATGCGCGCGTCCGACCCTCACTGGCGCATGTTCCTCGCAAGGCCCTCTCGGGTTGGCTGGCGGACCCCTGTGAAAACTAAAACTTCGTGAGCTCGCCAGGGGACTCCACCCAGGAGAAGTTCGCAGCTGCCGAGTTAGCCTGAAGCCCGACCGGACCAAAGTAAGTCATGACAGTAAGTTATGGCGGCAAACCCGCAAGGGGGCTCGCAAGCACAGAAAAGCGTGTTTTTTTGACCTGGCCTAAGGAGTAAAATGGTAGTCTATTTTACATAAGGGGCTCCCCCTTCCCAAAATGCTCTTACAATGTGAAGGGCCGGACCCAAGCTTTCGCGTGCAGGTTCAAAACACAGGAGCGCGGGCTCAGCCAGACATGGCGCCCACCTCATCTCTCGAACTGCTCCCGGATAGACTGCTGGCACCGTCGCTGATGTTATCTTCACCGTCATCAACCACGGCGCCCTCGTCTGCCGCGACCACCACCGTGTCATCGTCAGAAGCAAAGGCCCTAACCAGAGCGTCCACCTTGTCGTCCACCCAGCGCGCTAGGTTGCCCCGCATGGCCTCAGGTACTGGGGCAATAGCGGCATCAAAGTCAAAGTCAGGATGGGTGTTCAGGAGATGGCTGAAGACGCGGGAGAATGCGCGCCCGAGAAGGCGTCGGCTCTTTTCGTCCACAAGCTCGCAAGCCCTCTCAGCATGGCTCTCCAGGCGCGTCACAACATCAGTGAAGAAGCGAAGATGGTTGGCGTAATCCTCGGCATGGGGATGAGGGGCATGCTCATCGCAGATGGTACCAAGCGCCTGTTTGGCCTTCATCCTGAGGTCCCGAAGCATGGGAGCATGCTCGCACAGTAGCGTCTGCCGGCGAAGCTCCTCCTCCCTGCTATACTACGCGAAGGACTCGGCGCTGGCAACCCGTTGCTGAAGAGAGAGTAGCTCGGCACGGGCGGAGGCCAGCTCGGCCTGCACAGAGGTCAGGGCGGCCGAGGCATCTTTCTCGCGTTGTTCCGCTTCAGCCAGCGCGGACTTGAGGGCAGTGGTCCTGCCTACAGCTTTGGCTTCCACGAGCGCCAACTTCAGGTCGTACCTGCCAGCGAGGGCCGCGCGAGCCTCGGCCACCCGGCGGTCGACCTCCTCCTGAGCCTTGGCCTCACGTGCACCGACGGCATCCTCTGCTTGGGCGACCTGGTGCTCCCTCGTCTCCAACCGCTTGAGCTCGAGGCTGCGCTCCGTGGGCTCTAGCAGCAGTGCTTCTTCGCGCCTCAAGATCTCCTCCTTGTCGGACGGTGCGCCCTTCATTGACGCTAAGGCGGCTTTGTGCGCCTCCACCTGCTACTCCAAGGAGGCGTTCAAGGCCAGGAGCTCCAGCCTGCGCTCCTCGGCGATCGCACGGCGACAGTCTGCCTCCCTGGCCTCCTCCAAGGCTCGGGCGCTAGCCTCGCACGAGGTTGCCCTGAATGCCTCGGCCTTCGCATTGGCGTGCTCACGCGGAAGGCGCCCAAGGTTGATAGCCACCTTCAGTTGATGCCACTCCTCCACCAGCCGAAGACCCTCGGCTGCAAGGCGCGCGTCAACATCCACGAGTTCTCCGCCGAGCCGGCTCATCGCGCCCATTGCCTCCTGAAAGAGCTCATCGCGGACGACACTCCGCTCGTGCGCAAACATAAGCATGCGACCGGGTCCGTCCTCCACGGCGGGGGTTGCCGGTGGGATCCGAAGCGGGTCACCCCCTTTCAGCAGGGGGCTGGGGGCTGGCGCCTCCCGGGTCGCCGACCGGGCTTCGGCAGGGGCCCGGATGGGTTGAGGCTCGTTGCTCGAAGAAGAAGCTAGGATCGAAGCCATCCAGCCGCCGTCCATAACCAGAGGAGGAGCCCTTGGCACGCTTGCCGCACCCCAGGCGAGGCCACGAAGGAGAGACGGCAAAGGCGTGGGCTCGAGGCGCCAGGCTAGCGTGTTTGCCTCTCCGGTCGACCTCGCGCCGGGGGTGGCATGCTGGCTTGGGGCGGTCGAGGCCAGCGGGGGATTCGAGGCAGGAAGAGGTTGCTTCCCGGGAGACTTCGCGGCCTTAGCAGAAGGGACCCTGAGGAGCCACCGTCAGGAGGGGAAGCAGCACTCGAGAAATTACAAATATAAGGTACTCACTCGTCTATGGCGATATACTTCATCTGCTTCAACGGCCGGAAAGCATCACTACTGCAGCTTGGAGACCCTTTCCTCTTGCGGAGCGCATCGAAGTCCAGACGGAGCCAGCCGAAGCGTTGGATGTGGCAACCAGCACAGGGCGCAGCTGGTGAGGCGCCCGAGGAGACGACCTTGGGAGTGCTCGGCTGAGGGGAACCCTCGGGCTCCGCCTCATGATGACTTGCTGAGACCTCGGAGGCTTCGGCCCCAGGAGCAGCGGATTGCGTTGCCCCCTCAGCTGTCACCCCAGGGCAAGAGTCACGGGCTCCCGGGGGTGGCACCTCGGGAGCCTCGAGCGGTGTCGACGCCTTAGCACCCGCGCCTTTGGCCTCCAGCGGTGCTCGCCCCCTTGCATCCACTCTTGGGGTAAGTTCGGCGCTGGCGGCAAGGAGGGGGACCACAGAGACAGGGTTCTCGCAGGGCCCTTCAAGGCTGACTGGACGCAGTCCCCATACATCAAAGGGGGGCATCTGCCCCGCGAACTCCACCCTGTTTGAGAAGCAGTACAAAAGACAGCCCTCCTGCGGCATATCGGCTGGCGAGGGGTTGCCCGTCAGGACCTCGAGCACCGTTCTTCATGCCTCGGGCGGAAGCCCCGACTCCTGAATCCTCATGCGATCCTGGCCGCCGGACAGGGCCCACATTGGCCTGTAATGGCGCTGGAGTGGGGCGACGCGGCGTCGGAGGAACTCCTTCATCACCATGGGCGCAGTCACGCCGAGATCTTTCAGCCTCTTCAACCGAAGCAAGACGAAGGCAAGGCGGGGGTCCGCGAGCTTCTCGTGGCCCCAGCCGGAGCTAGGAACGGCGGGCGCCAAAGGGGGCGAAAGCAAGGGGCTGAGCACACCGACGTCCACAAACACCCACCGTCCGAAACTCGCTTGTGGATGGTGGAAGCTCAAAATCAATCCCCGAGCCAGCCATCGCAGCCACGGCCTGGAAGCTCAAGCATCCCGAGCACTGCCGGGGGCTAGTCAGGTGCAGCGAGAAGAAAGGGCGCAATAGGGCCACGGAAGGGGGAATGCCCACCATGGCCTTGCCGACGAAAGCAAAAATGACAAGAAGGGAGACTGATTGGGGATCCAGGTGCAACATATGGATCTGATAGTGGGAGAGCATGGCATTGAAGAAGGTGGAGAAGGGAGGAACAAGGCCAGCCCACAGGGCGTCGATGAAGAATTGGACCTCGGTGGTTGTCTGTTCGACGGAGGCGCGGGATGCGGGCCAGGCCGCTGTCCTCCCCCATTCGTTGAAGTCAGCAGCGAGCACAGGGCGCACCTTGTCCATGGCTTCCTGGTTGAGCACCAACGACCGGCCCACAGCGGGTTCAACGGCCGGGGGCGGCCCGGCTGAAGACTAAGACTTCTTCTTTCCCTTCTCCGTTCGCCGGGGCGCCATGGCAACAAGGAGGGCCGAGCTCGGGACAAATTGGAAGAGGAGGTTATTGTTTCGGAAAGGCTGGAGAATTGGAGGGGCACGTCACCGGCAATGGGGGATAGCTGTGTAGGTCACGGTGGCCGCCTAGCCAGGCGGATATAAAGGCTGCGTGGGGAAGCGGAGACGCCCACGTCCAATCAATTGCCACGCGTCAAGCGAGGCCGCCGGCTGTTGGGGCCCGCGACGCTCCGCACTTGCCCCTTGCCTTCGTCTCGAAGCCAAGTCCGAGCATGCCTTGGGCCCGGGGGCTACTGTCGGCGTCCTGGGAACGGGGGTCCCCAGACTTGCCTGCCTGCGGCCCACGGTGTGGCTCCACCAGCGGCACTGTACAAGCCATCTTCACCAGCAAACACTCAAGACCCTCGCGAGGGGCCAAGCCTCGCGAGGTGGGCGACACAAGACCTCCTCAGGGGCCGCCTCACCAGGCTGGCTCGCGAGGGGCGGAGAGATCAAGGCAAGGGGCACCTCGCGAGGTTCCTGTGACGTAAGCCATGACGACTGGGGCCAGGCGGGCGCTAGCGCGTGTAGTGTCCTCGTTTCCTCTTTGGTGCTAAAGAGGCAAGCGCAGGCGAGGAGTCCCGAGGCATCACGCAAAGGTTTCCATATCAGTGCAATGAGGCCAAGACCAGTAGGACGACAGGACGGAGGTCACCGTGGAGCCCAAGACGGCATCACCACCAGAGCCTTTGGCAGGCGGAGACCACCTTTAGTCAGGATAACTTGTACTAGTTGTCTCCCTTCAAATTTGGCCATTGTGGCATCCCTTCCCGCCAGCATTTGGGAAGAGGACCAGGGCCACTATAAATAGGGCTAGCCACCATAGTAGGAGGCAACTGATCCAGGCCATTCCGATCATCCTCATCCACACAAACTCACCAAGCACAAGAGCACCCCTCCTCAAGAGGTTGTTCTTCCCTTGTAACTATTCTTCCTCAGCCCAAGAGGCAATCCACCACACCACACTGGAGTAGGGTATTACACCACATCGGTGGCCCGAACTGGTATAAATCTGGCGTCCCTTTGTTCTGCAAGTTCGACGCACTGAGCCTTGAGATCGCGGTGAGGCAGAGTGCTAGGGGGAGGAGAGATCTTCGTGCGGCACCCCAGTGTTCGAACCTCAAGGGTTTGCCGGAACCCGAAATCCGACATATGCCATGGCCTGTCTTCCTTCCTCCCCAAAACAGCTTAGGAGCAAGCTTGTACCATCCACATATAAATCACGCTCGGCAGGACTAGGGGTGTTATCTCTCCGGAGAGCCCCGAACATGGGTATGTCTTGTGTCCCTGGCTCGCTCATGCCGACCTCGCCTCTGGAGTCCACCGGTGCCCTCGAGCCTATCCCTCTCTTTAGCCATCCTTTGGCATCTGCCATGCGCCCACCACGACAGATGGCGCCCACCGTGGGGCAGCTCGAGGTCCCGGCCGGAGACACATTCCAGACAGGGCCCATGTTCGACTTTGGTGAGCATATCACCCACTGCGCTTTCCCCGCGCCCGGCTCACCGATGGCCATCCTCACCGACTAGCTCAACACCTCCTTCGGCGCGCTGCGCGTCTCTGACGCGCCTGCGGCCGATGAGTACCCTAGGGGGCTCGACATCATCGACTCGCCCGTTCCCCTCGGTGACGACGTCTCTGCCGGGGTGGCAGATCTCTACATCCGGGTGGAGGTGCTCGCCAGCGACTCCGGCTCCACTTCACCCAGTGCCGCGAAGAAGGTCGCTGCCGCCAGGGCCGTAGCGGAGCACGCCAGCACGCCCAACCCGCTGCACGCCACGATGCTGAATCTCAGTGTCACCATTGCCACCAACGTCGCCCAGACTCTGGCCCAGCTCGAGGAGGTGGGCAAGCGCCTGCTAGATGAGGCCGAGACGCTTTCCGCTATGCAGCGTGGGCTGGAGTTCATCCAGCGGGAGCGCGATGCTGCGTATGGCTTCACGTGAGCCGCTACCAAGCCTAGCCGGGTTGGCGAGGTGCGAAACCGCGGCGCCGCTATCGGTCACGCACGAGGCGCGATCCCGCCCGTCTATGACACCCCGGTAAAGAACACGCGCGTCGTGCAGGCGGCGGCGGCCGACCTGGAGTAGCCGCAGGGCGAGGAATTGCAGGAGCGCGTGTGGCACATGATCGAGCTTCTCGGTGTCTCGAACACGCGGCAGGACTGCCTCGACCATCCCGCGGGATCCATCTCGCGCCACACCAAAGACCCCGAGCAGCCGAACACGGCGTCTTCCCCGCCCCCAGCGAAGCTCATTCCGGCCGAACCCGAACCCGGCACAACCACGCTCTAACAGCTGGCGACGGCCAGGAGAACGGGCCGGCTCCGGAGGAGCGGCGCCGGTAAGATCTCCCCCCGCAATCCAGCCGACGTGGCCATCCGGCTTCGGTTGACCCGACCCCCGTGGCCCGGTGGCAAGCCGGCTAGGCCCACGCGCCATTGACGATACCGACGCTCGACATCGCCTCAATTAGCTCGCTCTCTCCCTCGAGCTGGAGGAGGAAAATGCCGTCGGGCTGGCATGCTTCGGTCCACGCATCCGAGAAGAGCCTTTTCACAAAGGGTTCACGCTGCCCCATGACACCCCCAAGTACAACGGCACCGTCAAGCCAGAGGACTAGCTCATCAACTACACCACCGCCATCGGCATCACGGGCGGCAACCGCCACCTTGTCGTACGCTACGCCCCACTCATGCTCCAAGGATCGGCCCACATGTGGTTGAACAGCCTGCCGGTCGGCAGCATCAACGTGTGGGTTGACTTCGAGCAGGCCTTCATCTGCAACTTCACCAGCACCTACAAGCGCCCCGGCCGCCCCAGTCATCTCACCATGTGCGTGCAGGGGCCAACAGAGACCGGCCGTGAGTACCTCATACGCTGGACCGAGCTACGGAACAGCTGCGAGGGCGTCCATGAGGTCAAGGCCATCCAGTACTTCATGAGCGGTTGCCGGGATGGCACCTCCTCAAGCACAAGCTCTTGCGCTCTGAGTCGACCACCATGGCCGCGCTCATGTTCACGGCAGACAAGTACGCCACGGCCGACTCTGCCATGAAGATCCAAGTCATGTTGGATGAAGCCGGCAAGGCGTTGCCGGCTCCACTCGCCAAGCCGGCTGGCGAGAGCAGTCGCCAGCAGGGCAACCGGCAGAATAACAAGCGCAAGGCAGACCAACGGGCCCCCGCTACGATAACCGCCTCGTCACGGCCGCTGAGCAGGCGCCCGCGGCCGAGCCGGCCGGCAAGCGCGTGCAAACCGGCAAGACGGCATGGCAACCCGTCATGACCTTCAGGGAGATGCTCGATGCTCCCTGCAAGCACCACAGCGGCGCAAGGCCGTCCACGCACACGCTCCGGCAATGCGCCATCACCAAGCGCATGATGAGGGGCGGCATCCCGCCGCCTCCAGCTCCAGCTCCGGGTGCGGGGCAGCCGCCTCCGCCTCCTTCCCCGCCCCAACAAATGGCGCGATGCACGATGAGGCCTACCCCAACTAGAACGCGAGCTACGTCGTATTCACCAACCTTGGCGACGACAAGTGTAGCGAGCACCTGCTCCGTCAAGAGGTGAACACCATCATCCCGGCCGTGCCAGAATATATGCACTGGTCGGAGCGCCCGATCAGCTGGACCCAGGAAGACCACCCGGCCATCATGCCGAACCCGGGTGGCTACACCCTCATCCTCAATCCCACCAGCGTCACCGCCAAGCGCACTTGCAAGTTCTCGCGGGTCCTCATCGATGGCGGCAGCAGCATCAACATCCTCTACCGTGACACCATGACCAAGCTCGGCATCGAGGCCAAGCAGTTGGAGCCACCCCGGACGGTTTTTCATGGCATCGTGCTGGGTCTGTCCTGCTCCCCCATTGACTGGATCCGGCTTGACGTCCTCTTCGGCATGAGCGACCACTTCTGGCGTGAGTCTATCTGGTTCGAGGTGGTGGATCTGTCCAGCGCGCACCACACGTGGCTGGGCCGGCCAGCGCTCGCCAAGTTCATGGTGGTTCCCCACTATGCCTACTTGAAGATGAAGCTGCCGGGTCCCAAGGGCCTCATCACCGTCGCCGGCGACTATAGGAAGTCCTTGGAATGCGCCCAAGCCAGCGCCAGGTTGGCCAAGTCGCTGGTCATAGCCGAGGAGCAGCGCCAGCTCGACCGGATTGTTGCATTGGCCAGCGAGGAGCCGGCTGTACTGCCGGCTTCAGCCAAGGAGCCGGCCGACTAGGCCTCATTCAAGCCATCAAAGGAGACCAAGAGGGTCAAGCTGAACCTGGAAGACCCAAGCTGCAGCAAGTATGTCGTCATGGGCACCCGCCTCGATAGAAAATAGGAAGGCGAGCTCGTCGACTTCCTCCATGAGAATCGAGATATCTTTGCATAGTCCCCAAAACACATGCCGGGAATTCTGAGGGAGTAAGCCGAGCACAAACTCCACGTCCGCAAGGACACCAAGCCTGTCTGTCAACCATTACATTGCTTTTCAGAAGAGAAGAGAAGAACTATCGGTGAAGCGGTCGCCAAGCTACTCGCAGCCGGCTTCATCATGGAAGTATTTCACCCCGAGTGGCTGGCCAACCCAGTCCTCGTCTTGAAGAAGAACAACACCTAGCGCATGTGCATAGACTACACCAGCCTAAACAAGGCTTGCCCCAAGGATTCTTTCGCTCTCCCACAGATAGATCAAGTCATTGACTCCACCGCCGGCTATGAGCTCCTGTCCTTCCTCGATGCTTACTCCGGCTATCATCAGATCAAGCTAGACCCGGCCGACGCCCTGAAGACGTCCTTCATCATGCCCTTCGGGGCGTACTGATACATCACCATGTCATTCGGCTTAAAGAATGTCGGCGCCACATTCTAGCGCTGCATGCAGAAATTCCTACTGACGCAACTCAGCCGGAACATTCACGTCTGTGTCATTGACATCGTGGTGAAGACCAAGCAGCACCTCACGCTCCTTGACGACCTGAAGGAAAACTTTGCCAATCTGTGCCAGTATCAGATCAAGCTCAACCCGAAGAAGTGCGTCTTTGGCATGCCGGCCGAGAAGCTACTCGGCTTCCTTGTCTCGGAGCGTGGCATTGAGGCAAATCAAGAAAAGACCAAGGCCATCGAGTGCATGCGCAAGCCAACCCGGCTGTGCGATGTCCAGAAGTTCACTGGCTGCTTGGCCTCCGTCAGTCGGTTTCTCAGCCGGCTGGGCGAGAGGGCTTTCCCCTATATTAGCTGATGAAGAAGACGTCGTCGTTCGAGTGGAACGGCCAGGCAAATGAAGCGTTCCGGGATCTCAAGCGCATGCTCTCCACCACATCCATCCTGGCCGCGCCCGCCGATAAGGAGCCGCTGTTGCTATACATTGCCGCCACCTCGTGATCGGTCAGCATGGTGCTGGTGGTCGAGCGACTAGAGAAGGTCAAGATCTAGTACGTCCAGCGCCCTGTCTACTACCTGAGTGAGGTGCTTTCCGCCTCCAAGCAGAACTACCCGCAATACCAGCAGATGTGTTATGGCATGTACTTTACCGCCAAGAAGCTGAAGCATTACTTCCAAGAGCATGTCATCATCATGGTCAGCACGACCCCCATCGGCGAAATCATGGGCTGCCGGGATGCCTCTAGCCGGGTGGCCAAGTGGGCCATCAAGCTGGCCAGCCACAACATCCTCTACGAGCCCCTCACCACGATCAAATCCCAGGTGCTCGTCGACTTCCTCATCGACTGGACGGAGACCCAGTACTTGCCGCTGCCGCCGGATTCAACGTATTGGTGTCGGCATCCTGGGGCCGGGGGTGCCCAGACTTGCCTGCCTGTTCGCTTGTGCGTGGCTCCACCAACAGCCTGGTACAACCCATCTTCGACAACAACCGCTCAAGACCCTCGCGAGGGACCAAGCCTCGCGAGGCAGAAGACACCAAGACCTCCTCAGGCGCAGCCTCACTAGGCTGGCTCTCGAGGGGCGGAGATCTCTATGCAAGGGGTACCTCGCGAGGTTCACGTGACGTGAGCCGTGACGACCGAGGCCAGGCGGGCGCCAGCGGGTGCAGTGTACCAGCTTCCTCTTTGGTGCTAAAGGGGCAAGCGCAGGCGAAGAGTCCCGAGGCATCAGGCAAAGGTTTCCATATCGGTGCAACAAGACCAAGGCCAGCAGGACAGCAGGATGGAGGTCACTGCGGAGCCCACGGCAGCATCACCACCAGAGCCTTTGGGAGGAGAAGACCACCTTTTGTCAGGATAGCTTGTACTAGTTGTCCCCTTCAAACTTGGTCGTTGTGGGATCCCTTCCCGCCTAACATTTGGGAAGAGGACCAGGGCCTCTATAAATAGGACCTTGCCACCACCGTAGTAGGGGACAGATCATTCAGATCACCCTTACGACCATCAGCTCATCGAGCTCAACAACACCTCTCCTCAGGAGGCTGTTCATCCACTGTAATAGTTCATCCTCAGCCCTTTGAGGCAATCCACCCACAAACTGGAGTAGGGTATTATACCGCAAGGTGGTCCGAACCAGTATAAACCCTCCTGTCTCTTGTTCCTTGGGTCGTCGAGCTAGGCCGTGAGATCGTTGAGCGAGCTAGGAAGAGAGTGTTCTTCATGCGCAAGTACTGAAGATCCTCCGCAGTAACCACCAATCCCGTCGCTGGTGGCAGCCGCTGCGTGTCGCGCAAGTACTGAAGATCCTCCGCAGTAACCACCAATCCCTCCCATGATCCCTTGGGCCTCGCCATCGGAGAAGTATGCGAGAGGAGAAAGGCGCATCGACTAAGGTGAGGAGCAGGAGTGGCTGCTCAATGCTGCAGAGCGGTAGTGGTGCGTCACGCGCGGGTGGCGGAGCGCTGCGGCGTGCTATGGGCTTAGAAAATAGGGCGAAGGAGGAAGAAGAAGGGAGTGGGGGGCACGTGCGTGAATGGTTTCAGCCGCCCCCTCCCCCTGATTTATAACCACGGCGAGAACATGGGAAAGTGGGATCGGTTGTGCTTTCCACTTCCCCGCATTGTGCGGGCACGATCCATGCGCGAATTAACTACATCGAGAAGGGCAACCATTCGCAGCCGCCATATTAAATCCCCGCAAGGGGGCTGAGGGCGCGGAGTGGTGGGCCCCGGCCCGCTGTTATGTCCCATCGCGCACGTGGCCTATCAGGGCCCCTTCGGCTATCGCTCGCCATGTGGCGCCCGTGCCGAAACCAAGGAGGCGAATCCCTTCCCCTTCAAGATTCGGCAGACTCCTCAGTTTCTCGCCCATGCCGGGATGCCGCGATCCGGCTTCCGGAAGCCGGCACACAGTGGGTGTTGCCGGACCCGGCGGTCGCAAGCCTCAGCAACATTGGCCGTCTTCTCAAGTGGTGAAATTGTGAAGGCCCCCCTGCGTGAAGCCTGCGAGCCTTCACAGCTTCGGGGACTATTGTCGGGGGGATGAACCCCGGGTAGGCAACGGAACCCGGATACTTTTCGAAAACATCGGGGCCAGCAATGCCCCTCAGTTCGTCTTGTCCTTCGCCGAGTTCCTCAACCCGACCAAGTTCCGCAACCCGGCCAGGCCCGCTGGCGCATGGAGGCCGGTCCCGCCAAATTAAGACTGCTTCGACAAGTAAGCACCATCATGGTACGCTTCTCAACCCGGCCACGGGTCAGGTTCCGTCCCGTCCAAGGCGTACGATGGAACAAGTTCCCATGAAGAGATGAGCAAGGCAATAGTGGCCCACCTACCCCGCTGACCAGGGCTAGCGTGGCTATAGTGCAACCCCGACATGTTGACGCAAGCTGATGGCGACCAGGCGACGCGCCACTGTAGCCGAGCCGGCTCAACCACTCCGTGACGCAGGACAAGATGGGGAACAAGGCCCCCTGGCGCACAGGGCCCACGCCTGGAGCACCCAGCATACCCTGGTACCTGGCGGGCCCTAGCACCGGCTTCCCAGACGCTGACATCCCGGCCCATGGCCATGTATCTTTACCATTGTAGCCCTGGGGGGTTGACCTATAAAACCCCCTAGGAGGCCTCCATGCACGGAGAGAGTACCGTCGGACCTTTAGCACACACTCACACACACACACAAGAAGAAGGAGCAGCCTATGCCCTGGCATGTCTTCCTTCCTCCCCAAAACAACTCTAGGAGCAAGCTAGTACCATCCACATATAAACCACGCTCGGCAAGACTAGGGGTGTTATCTCTCCGGAGAGCCCCGAACTTGGGTATGTCTTGCGTCCCTCTCTCGCTCATGTCGACCTCGCCTCTGGAGCCCACCGTTTCCCTCAAGCCTATCCCTCTCTTTAGCCATCCTTTGGCATCTGCCGTACACCCACCATGACATTCTTCTTCGTGGACCCTTCATGGTGGAGCCCTTCGCGGACTCGCGCAACCGTTACCCTCCGTGGGTTTAAGCCTCCATCAACGTGGACGTACGGTAGCACCACCCATCGGAACAATGCCAAAAATCTCCGCGTCTCCATTACGTTTTCTCATTCCAATTCCCATCCCTTTTAAATTCTTGCACTTGCATGCTTTACTCTTTCTGCGGCCTATACTCATGCCATGCTTGTGTAAAATGTATTGTGTTCCCTTTAACATGTGCTAAACTCAACCTTAACTTGAAGAATTGTAAAAATTGTTACTTTTACTTGTTAAGGGTCTAATCACCCTCCCTCTAGACCCCTCTTCTCGATCTTTCAATTGGTATCAGAGCTTTGGTCTCCATTACTTTGGTTTAATCACCATTGGAGGAAGATGGACGAGTTTATGTTCGGGAGTATTAGGCATAGAGTGCCTATCCTTGATGGGGAGTTTTATGGCTCTTGGAAAACGGAGATGCTTGAGATCTTCAATGAATATAATTTGAGCAAGTATATTCTTAGCCCTTATGTGCCTCCTATTGATCCTTTGCATCCTACCCCCGATGAGTATCTTGACATGGTCCGTATGTTGGGAAACGTTGCATGGAAAACAAAAAACAATTCTAAGCACATGCAAGATCTATCCATGGATATGCATAGAAATGAGAGAAGGAGAGTGTGTCTATGTACCCTCGTAGACCCTAAGCAGAAGCGTTTGACAACGCAGTTGATGTAGTCGAACTTCTTCGCGTTCCAATCGATCAAGTACCGAACGTACGGAACCTCCGCGTTTAGCACACGTTTAGCTCGGTGACGTCCTCCGCCTTCTTGATCAAGCAAGACGGCTAGGTAGTAGATGAGTTCCGACAGCACGACGGCATGGTGACGGTGATGGTGATGCAATCTCCGCAGGGCTTCGCCTAAGCACTATGAAAATATGACCGAGGGAGTAAACGGTGGACAGGGGTGCTGCACACGGCTAAGACAATGTTGTGTCCTTGTGTGGCGCCCCCTCCCCACATATATATATATATATATATATATATATATATATATGGGAGGGAAGGGGAGGCAGCCAGGTGCGCCCTAGGGCTGGCCGCCGACCCCTAGGTCCCCTGACTTGCCCTGCGCCCCCCTGCCATATTTCCCCAAAGGGGAAAGGAAGGACGAGGAGAGGGAAGGAAAGGGGAGACCTAGTCTCCACTTTCCTTCTCCACTAGCGCCGTCCAGCTATGGGGGGCGCACCAGCCCCTTGTGGGCTGGTGTGTTCCCTCACTTGGCCCATAAGGCCCATAACTTTGCCGGGGGTGCCCGGAACACCTTCCGGTGACCCGATAAGTACCCGGTACTACCCGAAACACTTCCGGTGTTGAAATACCTGTGGGGACCCCGACTCGTAAGTCGTGATCACCGAATGCACGTGTACAGTGATCCCAGAGATCAATGCTCACTGAACACACAGAAGCTGAATAACAAGAGTCTTACATCCATACATACCGTCTTACACAAATTATGACCATTATGGCCGAGTCTTACATAGGTAAAGCCACAAGGGCTGAATACCAAATAAACTAAAGCAGCGGAAATCTTCGTCGATAAGTAGAACCCATGCCATCTGCCTTAACCCTACAGGCATTCTGACTGGGAAACGTCCTAGTTCGCATGTTCGTCTCCAAAGAACTCTTCTTCGAACTCCTGTTCTTCCATGCCTGGCCAATTAAATAACCAGTGGCAAGCCAATGAGTACTTTGAATGTACTCGCAAGCAACCCATGATTGGGACAGGTGTCAGGACCCCGATTCCAAGTCACACCGATCTAGCCTGTAACACCTCATATAACATTGCGGCCTCACGCACGGTACTCCCACGGGTGTCGCCTTACCATGGCCCGGGACCGTTTGCGCCTTTTGGATCACGTATATGATAATGTCGCTAGCATCCATATGACAGAGAACCCGGGCCGACATGGCTAGTCGTGAACCCAAAGCGGCACTAACGTATGGGGACAGGCATACATGAATCAACATCGAACGTGTCGATCAGCAACGTGTGAATCCGGGCTGTAGCACTGGGCTAACAGGACTCCGGGAACCCGGGCTGTAGCAGGCTAGGCAGGACTCCGGATGTCACCGCGTGACATTTCCCCGAAGGGACAGACACAGGAACGATATGACTCACATGCCGGCCAGTCAAGTGTCCAGAGCAGTAGTGCTGGGCTAGCAGGACTCCGGTGAACCGGGCTGTAGCGGACTACTATGGCTCAAGGAGGCACTAGACTACATTTCCCCATAAGAGAGGCTGCTAAAGATAAACAACTAGATTGTCGGATCCCACACATACCAAGCATTTCAAACATACACACAATATGCTCGATATGTGCAAATACAACATGGCATCACAACAAAACTCTACAACTCAAGTACTTTATTGAAAGGGGCTCCGGAGAGCCTTACATAACTTGTTCATACAGATAGGGGTCACATGACCCGACACTCAAGTCATACAATCATACAAGCACATGCGGAAGCAAACTGTCTGGGTACAGACACTAGAAAGAAAGAAGGCTTGACGAAGCCTGTCTATCTACATAGGCCCTTCACAAGCCTAGATCACCACCTGGGTGGCGCGTCACTCGTCGTCGTCGAGTTCTAAGTAGAACCCATCAGAAGGGGCGGTGTTGTCGTCTGAAAACAGTAATTAAAGCAACATGAGTACAAAGGTACTCAGCAAGTCTTACAACAGATCCTACTATACATGCTCATTCTCAAGGAGGTAGTGGGGTTATTGCAGCAAGCCAGCTTTGACTCTTGGCTAAGCTATCCTACGGTACACCACTTGTGAAATAGTTTTCGCACACGAGTCCACTAATCACCATCTCAATACTCCACCGTGGATCCTCCCTCGTCATCCAACGAGAGGGCCATCCGCGGTACTCACACTTATCTTGAGGCTTTTAGTAGTATCCATTTACTTGTCTATGAACTGCATAAGCGACCAAGTAGTCCTTTACCGCGGACGCGGCTATTCGAATAGTTTCATACCCTGCAGGGGTGTACTTCGTCACACACGCTCTCACCACTTATCGTCGCTACACGACGTGTACTCGGCAACCTTCAAGCGGAAGCCCAACATGGGTGTCGGCCACAGCCTACCTAAACACTCGAGTCTCTAGTCCAGGTTTATCGCCTATTCAGGTTCCATCCGCAGGGAGTCCGGCCGAGGTTTCCACATACGGCCCCGAACGATGTGTGCAGGGTTCCCGGACACCAAACGGGCGACTCGGTACACCGTGCCACGAGCCTACCGCATCACAGCCCACCCCTTGGTCAGCGCTGTCCACGGCCTCCAGCTTACTACAAACACCAGAAACTACGTGCAACTCCTGGATAGAGGACAAGGGTGAATAAGAAGCCGAGGGGGTCCATTGGTTTCGGGCCCAATGTGTGGTAGTAGCTGAATCTTAAATCACGCATACAGATCTCAGTTCTTAGGGACGGTCTCAATGAAACAACCCACCATGTACTCCTACATGGCCTCCCATCGATACCTTTACCAAATCGTATTCAACACTTTACTCTCCTTACCGACACACACACTTTCACTCCAGTTCATCACCCTGATGAGCCAGACCTGACACAACTCTAAGCATAGCAAGCATAGCATTGTAGGAACACAACATGGCTCAATCAACTCCTACACATGCTAGTGGGTTTCATCTAGTTACTGTGGCAATGACAGGTCATGCAAAGGAAAGTGGGTTCAACTACCGCAACACACAGCAGTTTGAATCGCGTTGTCTTAATGCAGTAAACGAGAGCAGAAGCGAGAAGATGGGTTTGTATCGAAATGATCAATGGGTTGCTTGCCTGACAGAGTGGTGGTGGGATACTGCCCTTCAGTTGGATACCCGTGAATATCCTCGGAGGCAGGACCTACCACAATGAACACATCGAAGCACAATCAACATCAAGCAAGTGCAACAATATGATGCATGCATGGGACATGGCAAAATGGATGTATTGGGCTAATGCAACTAAGGCCAGAAGGGTTTGGACTAATTTGAATCAAAGATTCAAATTCCAAGTTCATAAATGGCCCATATTAGTGCTTTATAGTGTTCTGTATAAAACAGTAGGTTAACTTGCTTAATCATGCATGAAACCAGTACAGATGGATAGAGTGGATTTTTCTGATCATTTTTCATATATAAATCTTTTCATTCTGAGCTATAGATTATTTTCTATGATTTTTTGAAGTTTGTGATAATTTCTGGAATTTCCAATATAAGAATAATTCCAGTAAAAGCTTTACTGCGTCAGCCTGACGTCAGTGTGACGTCAGCAGGTCAACGGGGTCGTCCAGGTCAATCCTGACGTGTGGGTCCCCTGTGTCAGTGTCACTGTTAGGTAATTAGTTAATTAGGATTAGTTTTAACTCTAACTCAGATTAGTTAGCAGGCGGGCCCCACTCGTCAGTGACCCTGGGGGGGTTAAACCGTGGTCAAACCACGTTGACTCGCCGGCATTTAGCCGCCGGCGACGTCCAGACGCGGCGGTGGAGTGCGGGATCCCTCTCCGGCGACCAAAAGGACGGCGGAGAGTACCTATGTGTAGCTGGGGGCGAACCGCGTCGACTGGTGGTGGTAGTGGAGCTCGGGGTCGCCGGAATCGACGCCGGCGACGAGCCGTGCGGCTGCCGGGGTACGGGCGTAGTCGGAACCGTAGCTAGAGAGCACGGCGAGGGGCAAGCGATGGCGCTACAGGTTCCTGGCGTTGCGGTGAGGCTAATGGCTACGGTGGTGTGGCCGTTGGATGGCCGGAGCCTCGTCGGCGACGAGCTCGTGCGGCGGCGCGTTCGGGTGAACTTCGTGCGGTGGCTGCAGAGCTCGAGAGAGAGAGAGAGGAGAGGATGGAAAGGTGGCCATGCTCACGGCGGTTGCGACGGAGCAGACGGCGAGGTCGGAGACGAGCTGTAGCAGTGGCGACGGCGGAGGGGATCTCCGACGGTGAGCGGCGAAGGCGAGGTCGGTGACGGAGCTTCGGGGCAAACGAGCGCTCGGGGCTCGGCTTGCTCGAAGGAGTGGGCGACGGCGGTGCTGTAGGACACGTTAGTACGGCGCGAGGTCGACGGTGGCCGCGGTTACTCCGGTGAGGTGGCTGCGGCGGCGTCGGCCATGGTAGGGAGAAGGCGAGGGAGAGGCGATGGGGGAGAATGGCAATGTCCAGGGGCTCGGGGCGCGTCGAGGGAGGTCGGCCAGCTCATCCGCGGCGGGGGCGGCAAGCTGCTGGCGCCGTGGCGAGCTCACGCTCGCCGGCGTCACCTCTCTGCCTGCTCTGGCGAGAGCAGGCAGCTGACTGGCGCGGGCCAGCACAGTGCTGGGCCGCCAGGTGGGTTGCCAGGTAAGTTTTCTGCCTTCTGTTCTTTTCTCTTTTTTATTTATTTCTGTACTGTGTTTTGAAATAGTAAAAATACTATTTCATTTGGAAAAATCCTGAAAATATTCTGAGGCACCTTTGAGATTATTCCCAACAGCCTAAAATACCTTCAAGATTATTTGGGCATTTAAAAATATTTATAGCATTTAAAATGCCCAAATGCAAATACTTATGGCTTGTGCAAAAATCCAAGATGGCCTCCAAAAATATGAAACCATTTTTGGCAGAGGTTTTAGCCAAGACCAAAGGTGGTGAACATTTATGGAGGGCATTTCAGGTTCATTGGAAAATTTTTAGTAAACCCTAGTTGTTCCAGGGGGGGTGCTGGGGGTTTCTGGCATCCCCATTTCAGGTTTCTGTGAAATGTAGCCATGATGCAACACTCTAATGCATGAACTAACTAGGATGTGACAACTCACCCCCACTCAAAAGAATCTCGTCCCGAGATTTAGGATCCGTTGGGAAGAAGGTGGGGTACTCAATTCGAAGACGATCCTCCCTTTCCCAAGTAGCTTCTTCCTCGGAATGGTGTGACCATTGAACTTGGAGAAACTTGATGTTTTGGCGTCGAGTGGTACGCTCGGCTTGATCAAGGATTCGAACGGGATACTCCCGATATGTGAGATTATCTTGGAGATCAAGCGTTTCGTGGTCCACTCCACGGATAGGATCCGAGAAGCAACGCCTGAGTTGGGAAACGTGGAAGACGTCATGAACCTTGGAAAGATGCGGAGGAAGTTCCAATTGGTAGGCAACTTCTCCTCGCTTGGCAAGAATTCGAAAGGGTCCAATGTAACGAGGAGCCAATTTGCCTTTGATACCGAATCGATGGGTTCCCTTTAAAGGAGTCACCCGAAGGTAAGCCTTCTCGTCAACCTCAAAAGTCATAGCCTTATGTTTGCGATCATAATGGCTCTTTTGGCGAGATTGGGCTGCTTTCAATTTCTCACGAATAATGCGAACCTGCTCTTCTGCTTCCTGAATCATATCCGGGCCAAAGAGTTGTCTTTCCCCGGTCTCTGACCAGTTAAGAGGCGTTCGACATTTTCGTCCATAGAGAACCTCGAAAGGGGCTTTGCCCAAACTAGCTTGGTAACTATTGTTATAAGCGAACTCGGCGAATGGAAGGCATCTCTCCCAATCCATGCCGAAGGAGATGACAGAAGCTCGGAGCATATCCTCCAGAATTTGATTAACTCGCTCTACCTGACCACTTGATTGAGGGTGAAAGGCGGTGCTAAAAGAGAGACGAGTTCCCATAGCATTTTGGAAACTTTCCCAAAATCGAGAGGTGAAGAGACTTCCACGGTCTGAGTTAATTTCCAATGGAACACCATGCAGAGACACTATTCGGGAGATGTACAAGTCTGCTAGCTGGCTAGCGGTTATACTCTCACGAACAGGTAGGAAGTGGGCTACTTTGGAAAGACGATCGACAACAACGAAGATAGCATTGTTTCCCCTCTTGGTCCTGGGGAACCCAGTAATGAAATCCATACCGATTTTATCCCATTTCCATTCAGGAATAGCCAGAGGCTGAAGGGTGCCAGCAGGTCGCTGATGCTCTGCTTTAACACGTCGGCAGACGTCGCAATTAGCAATGTATTGAGCAATTTCTCTCTTCATCCTAGTCCACCAAAACCTCTATCGTAGGTCTTGATACATTTTAGTACTACCGGGATGAATGGTGAGAGGAGATTCATGAGCTTCTTTAAGGATCAATCGCCTCAGGTTGCGCACCTTAGGAACCACTAGGCGGTCTCCAAAGAACACGACACCTTGGTCATCAACGGAGAAACAATCCGCAACTCCTTTCTTGATGTTTCTCTTAATACGGGAGATTCCCGGATCTACCTTCTGAGCTTTAATGATCTGATCCGTAAGGGTAGGTTTCGCCACCAGGGTGGATAGAAATCCTTGAGGAACAATGTGAAGGTTAAGCTTACAGAATTCCTCGTGGAGAAGTGGTTGACTTTGTTGTAACATCAAGTTGTTACAATGGGATTTACGGCTTAGCGCATCAGCCATGACGTTGGCTTTGCCCGGGGTGTAAGTTATTCCTAAGTCGTAGTCTGAGATCAACTCGACCCAACGTCTTTGCCTGAGATTCAAATCCGGTTGGGTGAAGATGTATTTCAGACTCTGGTGGTCGGTGAAAATCTCGCAACGATTACCGAGAAGGTAATGTCGCCATGTTTTGAGTGCATGGACTACGGCTGCAAGCTCTAGATCATGTGTGGGATAACTATCCTCATGTGGACGCAACTGCCGGGAAGCGTAAGCAATCACATGACGGTCTTGCATGAGTATGCAACCTAGTCCTTGTCGCGAGGCGTCGCAATAGATAACAAAGTCTTTAGAAAAATCTGGTGGTACGAGTACGGGAGCAGATGTCAGGCGTCTTTTCAGTTCCTGAAAGCTGAACTCGCACTGTGGGGTCCACTCGAACCTTTTATCTTTCTTGAGGAGTTCGGTTAGAGGTTTAGCAACCTTGGAGAAATTTTCGACGAAGCGGCGGCAGTAGCTCGCTAAGCCAAGGAAACTCCGAACTTGCTTGACCGTTTCAGGGGGAGTCCAGTCAAGGATGGCTTGAACTCGTTCGGGATTGACAGCAATACCCTTACCAGAGATCACGTGGCCTGATAGTACCCCTGTGCCCCAGGGAGTGCTGCTGGCATATAGCAGAAGTCGGTGTTCTGAAGCAAGGCAGTTCTGGCTCGCATGATAGTCATCATTGAGTAAGCTGCGTCCTGCACAGACATCTCGATAGTAACCCCAAGTCCATAAGAGCAATGGAGGGGTTCAGTGGCTCCAGGATAGGATGGGTAGATCCTGACTGTGCAAAGATACTGACTTTGATTAAAGTCTCGGAACTGCTCCTCGACGGTATACTCGGGATACCAACGATAGCCTGTCTCAACCATCACTCGGACCAACATGGCCGTGTGACCAGGTACGCCGATGCACCGGGTCAGACGAACCACTTGGTTCTGGGAATGGGTGGCCATCTGAAAGCACGAAATAATACAAGGCATTAGTATTTCTAGGAGAATTTGGACAACATAACGGTTGTAAATGCTCGGAAAAAGTATTTGAGACATTCGCAACAGTTTGCAATACCACTCAACAACATCATGTCAAGGTTCTGGTTCAACCGACAACATACTAGGGTAATAGAAACTGAACCGAAGCATGGAACCAACAATCCTATAAGTTACTACGGATTAGTAACACGTGAACCTGATAGAGAGGAGAGAGCCTAGTCCTTAACCCGCGTAGAATGAGAAGAGTATGACTCAGATCAGAGGGCATGAGGTAAAGGAGTAAAAGCACCTTACGTTCCCTCCCACAATCAATTCCCCTACATATAACTAAAGCATTTCTAGACTCGACATCGACCAGTTTGGCTTATCGCACCTAAAGGCAGTCCGGCTCTGATGCCAACGCTGTCAGGACCCCGATTCCAAGTCACACCGATCTAGCCTGTAACACCTCATATAACATTGCGGCCTCACGCACGGTACTCCCACGGGTGTCGCCTTACCATGGCCCGGGACCGTTTGCGCCTTTTGGCTCACGTATATGATAATGTCGCTAGCATCCATATGACAGAGAACCCGGGCCAACATGGCTAGTCGTGAACCCAAAGCGGCACTAACGTATGGGGACAGGCATACATGAATCAACATCGAACGTGTCGGTCAGCAGCGTGTGAATCCGGGCTGTAGCACTGGGCTAACAGGACTCCGGGAACCCGGGCTGTAGCAGGCTAGGCAGGACTCCGGATGTCACCGCGTGACATTTCCTCGAAGGGACAGACACAGGAACGATATGACTCACATGCCGGCCAGTCAAGTGTCCAGAGCAGTAGTGCTGGGCTAGCAGGACTCCGGTGAACCGGGCTGTAGCGGACTACTATGGCTCAAGGAGGCACTAGACTACATTTCCCCATAAGAGAGGCTGCTAAAGATAAACAACTAGATTGTCGGATCCCACACATACCAAGCATTTCAAACATACACACAATATGCTCGATATGTGCAAATACAACATGGCATCACAACAAAACTCTACAACTCAAGTACTTTATTGAAAGGGGCTCCGGAGAGCCTTACATAACTTGTTCATACAGATAGGGGTCACATGACCCGACACTCAAGTCATACAATCATACAAGCACATGCGGAAGCAAACTGTCTGGGTACAGACACTAGAAAGAAAGAAGGCTTGACGAAGCCTGTCTATCTACATAGGCCCTTCACAAGCCTAGATCACCACCTGGGTGGCGCGTCACTCGTCGTCGTCGAGTTCTACGTAGAACCCGTCAGAAGGGGCGGTGTTGTCGTCTGAAAACAGTAATTAAAGCAACATGAGTACAAAGGTACTCAGCAAGTCTTACAACAGATCCTACTATACATGCTCATTCTCAAGGAGGTAGTGGGGTTATTGCAGCAAGCCAGCTTTGACTCTTGGCTAAGCTATCCTACGGTACACCACTTGTGAAATAGTTTTCGCACACGAGTCCACTAATCACCATCTCAATACTCCACCATGGATCCTCCCTCGTCATCCAACGAGAGGGCCATCCGCGGTACTCACACTTATCTTGAGGCTTTTAGTAGTATCCATTTACTTGTCTATGAACTGCATAAGCGACCAAGTAGTCCTTTACCGCGGACGTGGCTATTCGAATAGTTTCATACCCTGCAGGGGTGTACTTCGTCACACACGCTCTCACCACTTATCGTCGCTACACGACGTGTACTCGGCAACCTTCAAGCGGAAGCCCAACGTGGGTGTCGGCCACAGCCTACCTAAACACTCGAGTCTCTAGTCCAGGTTTATCGCCTATTCAGGTTCCATCCGCAGGGAGTCCGGCCGAGGTTTCCACATACGGCCCCGAACGATGTGTGCAGGGTTCCCGGTCACCAAACGGGCGACTCGGTACACCGGGCCACGAGCCTACCGCATCACAGCCCACCCCTTGGTCAGCGCTGTCCACGGCCTCCAGCTTGCTACAAACACCAGAAACTACGTGCAACTCCCGGACAGAGGACAAGGGTGAATAAGAAGCCGAGGGGGTCCATTGGTTTCGGGCCCAATGTGTGGTAGTAGCTGAATCTTAAATCACGCATACAGATCTCAGTTCTTAGGGACGGTCTCAATGAAACAACCCACCATGTACTCCTACATGGCCTCCCATCGATACCTTTACCAAATCGTGTTCAACACTTCACTCTCTTTACCCACACACACACTTTCACTCTAGTTCATCACCCTGATGAGCCAGACCTGACACAACTCTAAGCATAGCAAGCATAGCATTGTAGGAACACAACATGGCTCAATCAACTCCTACACATGCTAGTGGGTTTCATCTAGTTACTGTGGCAATGACAGGTCATGCAAAGGAAAGTGGGTTCAACTACCGCAACACACAACAGTTTGAATCGTGTTGTCTTAATGCAGTAAACGAGAGCAGAAGCGAGAAGATGGGTTTGTATCGAAATGATCAATGGGTTGCTTGCCTGACAGAGTGGTGGTGGGATACTGCCCTTCAGTTGGATACTCGTGAATATCCTCGGAGGCAGGACCTACCACAATGAACACATCGAAGCACAATCAACATCAAGCAAGTGCAACAATATGATGCATGCATGGGACATGGCAAAATGGATGTATTGGGCTAATGCAACTAAGGCCAGAAGGGTTTGGACTAATTTGAATCAAAGATTCAAATTCCAAGTTCATAAATGGCCCATATTAGTGCTTTATCTTGTTCTGTATAAAACAGTAGGTTAACTTGCTTAATCATGCATGAAACCAGTACAGATGGATAGAGTGGATTTTTCTGATCATTTTTCATATATAAATCTTTTCATTCTGAGCTATAGATTATTTTCTATGATTTTTTGAAGTTTGTGATAATTTCTGGAATTTCCAATATAAGAATAATTCCAGTAAAAGCTTTACTGCGTCAGCCTGACGTCGGTGTGACGTCAGCAGGTCAACGGGGTCGTCCAGGTCAATCCTGACGTGTGGGTCCCCTGTGTCAGTGTCACTGTTAGGTAATTAGTTAATTAGGATTAGTTTTAACTCTAACTCAGATTAGTTAGCAGGCGGGCCCCACTCGTCAGTGACCCTGGGGGGGTTAAACCGTGGTCAAACCACGTTGACTCGCCGGCGTTTAGCCGCCGGCGACGTCCAGACGCGGCGGTGGAGTGCGGGATCCCCCTCCGGCGACCAAAAGGACGGCGGAGAGTACCTATGTGTAGCTGGGGGCGAACCGCGTCGACTGGTGGTGGTAGTGGAGCTCGGGGTCGCCGGAATCGACGCCGGCGACGAGCCGTGCGGCTGCCGGGGTACGGGCGTAGTCGGAACCGTAGCTAGAGAGCACTGCGAGGGGCAAGCGATGGCGCTACAGGTTCCTGGCGTTGCGGTGAGGCTAATGGCTACGGTGGTGTGGCCGTTGGATGGCCGGAGCCTCGTCGGCGACGAGCTCGTGCGGCGGCGCGTTCGGGTGAACTTCGTGCGGTGGCTGCAGAGCTCGAGAGAGAGAGAGGAGAGGATGGAAAGGTGGCCATGCTCACGGCGGTTGCGACGGAGCAGACGGCGAGGTCGGAGACGAGCTGTAGCAGTGGCGACGGCGGAGGGGATCTCCGACGGTGAGCGGCGAAGGCGAGGTCGGTGACGGAGCTTCGGGGCAAACGAGCGCTCGGGGCTCGGCTTGCTCGAAGGAGTGGGCGACGGTGGTGCTGTAGGACACGTTAGTACGGCGCGAGGTCGATGGTGGCCGCGGTTACTCCGGTGAGGTGGCTGCGGCGGCGTCGGCCATGGTAGGGAGAAGGCGAGGGAGAGGCGATGGGGGAGAATGGCAATGTCCAGGGGCTCGGGGCGCGTCGAGGGAGGTCGGCCAGCTCATCCGCGGCGGGGGCGGCAAGCTGCTGGCGCCGTGGCGAGCTCACGCTCGCCGGCGTCACCTCTCTGCCTGCTCTGGCGAGAGCAGGCAGCTGACTGGCGCGGGCCAGCACAGTGCTGGGCCGCCAGGTGGGCTGCCAGGTAAGTTTTCTGCCTTCTGTTCTTTTCTCTTTTTTATTTATTTCTGTACTGTGTTTTGAAATAGTAAAAATACTATTTCATTTGGAAAAATCCTGAAAATATTCGGAGGCACCTTTGAGATTATTCCCAACAGCCTAAAAATACCTTCAAGATTATTTGGGCATTTAAAAATATTTATAGCATTTAAAATGCCCAAATGCAAATACTTATGGCTTGTGCAAAAATCCAAGATGGCCTCCAAAAATATGAAACCATTTTTGGCAGAGGTTTTAGCCAAGACCAAAGGTGGTGAACATTTATGGAGGGCATTTCAGGTTCATTGGAAAAAATTTAGTAAACCCTAGTTGTTCCAGGGGGGGTGCTGGGGGTTTCTGGCATCCCCATTTCAGGTTTCTGTGAAATGTAGCCATGATGCAACACTCTAATGCATGAACTAACTAGGATGTGACAACAGGGCACAATAATGCAATGATATAGCACTAAGTAGGTAGTTTGCAGAAAGCTAGTTTTGAGTGCAATGACATGATCTGTCAACATGTAAAGTATGCATCACGAGAGTACAAGTATCTGTATGAACAAGTTACAGATATCAACATAAGGGGAGTTGGACACCAATCCAACTTGATCATCGTGTCAGGCCATTTAACTTAACCCGATTAGTTTTATCAACACACACACACACACGGTTTGAAAACTTTGGACGTAGTTTAAGCAGCACCGCCCAACTGTCCTTGACCGTTGACACGGCTATTCGAATAGTTTTACACTCTCCAGAGGTTGCACACTTTACCCACAAGATCCGGGGAACTTCCGTGTCATCCACGACCCGCGGTACCTCAAGTACCCGGGGTAAGCACCCGATCACTATCTTTCCCTAGACGACACTAACATGGAGTCCACTCGATTGGTAGTAACCCCCGTGCTCGACATTTCACATCTTAAAATTGTGGAGCCTCGCTCCCATATTCATCACATACCACAAGCACGGGGTACCAACGGTGTGTCTGGTGCCCTGTAAAAACAGTCATGGCCGCCCTACCTGGCACGACCGCGTCTCGAGAGAGCGCAACAACGACTCTCCCATCACTAGTAATGCGGGCTCCAAACTAGTATCAGCCTAGGTAATCAATAATGCCCTTTCCCATATAAGGGTAGAGTGATTGCGCATGTAAGGTTGCGACAGTCGACAAATCTTAAATCTAATCCATTTTCGAAAACCACCCACACACACTTGCCTCGGTACACCACTTCGTCATCAAGTGGTTACCCATCTCATTATCTCCCTCGGGCATAAGTGGCACCTGACGGGGTTTTCCAAAAAGTCCTTTGAAAAATACTTTGTCTCCATCACCATGCATATTCCCGTCCCCTTTTTGCGTAGCAACTACTTTAGCATCCTATCTACTCCCACCGGCATAACCCTCATAAGAAGGTAGGGTCATGCACCATGCAAGTATCAACGAGGAAGTAACAGAGGCAACCAACCAACGTGGTTTACCATTTCATCATGATTCCGATGCAACAATAATAAAGTGCTATATGACATGCAAAAAAAGGGTTTCATGGACATGGTCAAAGGGCTGCTTGCCTTGGTTGGCTTGGTCTTCAAAGTCTTCAGGCCCTTCTCCTTCTTCTTCTCCAACTACTTCGTCAAACACGGGATCTAATCGTCGCAAGAAAACAACGGAAAAATAAGACAATAATAAAAACAGAAAAGTCAAAGTGCTCAGAAAAATGTCAACTTATTTTTGTAAAATACTAGGAGGAAAACTAAGAAGGGGAAAATTCTTAGTTTTGGATTTGGAGTGAGGGGGACAGACTAGTGGATTTTCAAACAGAGATTTTATTGTTCAAATTTGAATTTAAATTTGAACAGTGCAGAAAAGTGTAATGGATGTGTATGGAAGTTACACCAATAAATAGGTGGGATTATTCTAAGATTTTAGGAGTTGGAATTATTGCATTTGGATAAATAGTTCATCCTGTGAAATTTTTGGAAAAGTGACAGAAAAAGAAAAGGAAAAAGGCCATTGTGCAACTGGGCCAGAACAGCCGTAGTGCACAAGCCCAGAGGCGATTCGGCCCAGGCGAGAAGAGCGGCGCGCGCGCGCCAGATTTCAAACCTGACGGGCGGGGCCCAGCGTCAGAGAGAGAGAGAGCGGGGGCGAGGGAGAGGACAGGATGACAGGTGGGCTCCACCGGTCATCTCTAACCTCGCGGCAGAGGGGACGACGAGCTCACCGGCGACGCTACAGGGCACGGCAGGTCGAGTGGGTGGCACCGTTGGACTCAGGGGGACGTCGCTGTTCGGGTGGTGGTGGAGATGGTCGCCGGAGCAGCCTGGTTCGCCGGCGACGAGGTCTCGCGGCGGAGATGCTTCGGGCGTCGATGGTTCCGGCCGTTCCTGGCTGCAAAATGAGTGGGGAAGAGAGGGGAAAGGGTCAGCGACGCCGTGCGGTTCCAGATCGAGAGAAAACATGGGCAGAGGAGGCCTGTACCGCGTGGGCGCCGACGAGCCGAGGCGGCGGAGTTCGAGCTCGATCTCGAGCTCGGGTGGCTCTGGAGACAAATGGATGGATCAGGAGGTAGATTGGGAGTGTGGGAGAGCGACAGGAAGCGAGAGAGACGCTCGGGGTCGCCTTATATAGGCTGGCCGAGGTCCACCGTAGGCGCGGCCTACGGGTGCCCGCGGGATCGGCTCGGGTGGCCGTTAGAGAGGGAATGGAGGGGCTGTCTACGGCGTTCGTGGGAGTTGGGTGGGGCACCAGGAAGAGAGAGGAGGAGCGGGGCGAGCTGCACGTGGCCACAGGAGCTGCGCGAGCATTGGCCGAGCCGGGCGGCTCTGGGCACGCGCCGCAGGAGGTGAGAGAGAGGAAGAGACGAGGGGGCCAGCATGGTGGCGTGTTGCGGACGTCGAGGCACCTCGACTGGCGCGAGGGTGAGGCTCGAGGTGGGGGGAGCGCGGCGTCAACGGTTGGGTGCTCTGCCAGGCGCTCCAGAGCGCGCAAATGGCCGGCATCCGAGGCTTTTCCGCGCGCACTCGCGCGTCCACTTGTGTCTAGGGGCTGCAGGGGGAAGTAAACAATGGGAAAGTGGCATGGGATATCCAGGGGAGCCAGTAGAGTAGAGGAGGGCTGGAGAGAGAGAGTGAAAATTGCTGCTGTCCAAAGAAGAAAAGTAGATCCCTGCCCCCCTTCATCATTGCCTCTCGGGCAGGGAAGCACACCAGAAGTAGAGGGGGACTAGGAGGGGTTGTGGTAAAAAGTGGAGCTCATGGATATTAGTGGAAGGAGCCCAAACAAGGTTTTTAGTTAACATGCAGAAGGTGTTTGATATGATTTTGGGGTACTTTCACTAAGTTCCTTCTTGTGCCACTTGGCAGGGGTGTTTGTCATGACAAAATGACAGGGTAAAAGCAAGATGAGCTCATTTGGAAGAGTCTGCTAATGTAACTTTGGCAAACCCTAGAAGTTAGCAGAAATGAACTTGGGTAGATCTAGTTGAGCAAATCACTTCTCCTTGATGCACCACTTAGTGTAGAAGCCTCATTTGGTCATGTGAACATGATCACAAAAGTTGGGATCAAGGAGAGAAAGTTGGTAGTACAAAGTTGTTCAAATTTGATTCTGGTCAGAGAGGGTTTTGGGGCACTTTGGTGAACCAAACTGACCTAAATTGAGATGAGGCTTTGCAAGGTGATCACAATATGCATTTGTGACTTTCTGGATTTTCCTTGGATTTTTATGAAAATATTTCCTATAGAAATATTTCAAATCTTTGACATGGGCAGAAATGGTTTTGGGAGGTTTTGTCCAATATTTTGAAGATGACCATGTGTTGAAACTCTTATATATGGAAAATATATGTCCACAGAGTTTCCCTGATTTTTGTCTTATATTTTTGAAACAATAAAATAATTTTTCCCTATTAAAGACCATTTTTGGCCTTAAGAAAAAGCTTTTAAATAAAATAGGAAAATAACTTTTAAAATTATATTTTTGTGGTTTATGGGAATCCTATATCTAATAGGTTTCAAATATACTCTTTGAAATACTTTTCATACCCCAAATCAAGTACTTGTAGTGCAAACCTCAATTCAGGGGTTTTTGGAAAACTAATTTTTGAAAATACTATTTGGCCAAATTATTTTTGTAATAAAATACTATACTGTTCCATACACATGGCGTGATCATTGGGCAGAAGTTTGGGGCAAGGAGATGAAGTATATAAGGTGGAGTTGTGTTGACTTTAAAGAGCACTTGAAAATCACAGAGAGAAAACCAACTCCTAATAAAAAGTCAAATAATGCAAAAGTTTTTGTTGGTCCAAATTTCATGCTTTAATAATGCAAATGACATGTTACAAAATGCAGGGTGTGAAAGACCTACCCCCTTACAAGAATCTCGTCCCCGAGATTCCTAAACTAGGCTTTTAAAGAGATCAGGAAACTCGGTTCTAAGGTAGTCTTCACGTTCCCAGGTTGCTTCTGCTTCAGTGTGGTTGCTCCACTGGACCTTGAAGTACTTGATGGTGCGGCTTCGAGTGCGTCGCTCAGCCTCGTCCAAAATCTAGATGGGCCTCTCACGGTAAGTCAAATTAGGCTGAAGGTCAATGGCTTGGTGATCGACGTCCTTGTAAAGATCAGGCTTGTCTGGAACTTGGAGACACTTCCGAAGTTGTGACACGTGTAATACGTTGTGCACATCGGATAGTTCAGGTGGCAGTTCCAACTGGTAAGCCACTTCTCCGCGTCGTGCAGTGATCTCAAAGGGGCCGATAAATCTTGGTGCGAGCTTCCCCTTAACGTGGAAATGCTTGGTTCCCTTAAGAGGAGTTACACGCAGGTATACATGGTCTCCGACTTGGAGTTCTACTTGTCGGTGACGAGTGTCAGCATAGCTCTTCTGTCTTGACTTGGCGGTCTTCAATCGCTCTCTGACTAGCTGAACTTGCTCTTCTGCTTGACGGAGGATATCGGCCCCAAATACTAGCCCTTCTCCGGTTTCTGACCAATTGAGGGGTGTGCGACACTTCCGTCCGTATAACACCTCAAATGGTGCCATCCGAAGGCTTGACTGATAACTGTTGTTATAGGAGAATTCTGCATAAGGGAGGCAATCTTCCCACTTAGCTCCATATGCTAAGACACAGGCTCGGAGCATGTCTTCGAGTATCTGATTCACTCGCTCTGTCTGACCTCCGGTATGTGGGTGGAAAGCAGTGCTGAAGGACAATTTGGTTCCCATAGCCTCTTGGAACTTCTTCCAGAACCTTGAGGTAAACTGGGTCCCTCGATCAGACACAGTCTCCTTAGGAACACCATGAAGGCTTACAATTCTGTTGATGTAAAGGGTTGCCAGCTGGTTGCCATCATAGGTAGTCTTGACAGGAATGAAATGGGCTACTTTGGTCAAATGATCTACTATGACCCAGATGGAGTCATGCCCCTTGCTTGACCTGGGTAATCCGGTGATGAAGTCCATTCCGATTTTATCCCATTTCCACTCGGGAACCTTGAGTTGTTGCAGCAATCCAGCAGGTCGCTGATATTCAGCCCTGACCCTTTGGCATACATCACACTTTGCAACATAGGTGGCAATCTCTCTTTTCATCCCGTGCCACCAAAATCTTTCCTTCAGGTCTTGATACATCTTGGTCCCTCCAGGATGGATGGAATACGGGGTGTCATGAGCTTCTTGCAAGATCAAGTTCTTGAGCTCAACCTTGTTGGGTACGCAAATGCGATTCCTGAACCACAAAATTCCTTGCTCATCCTCTGAGAATCCTGGGGCCTTACCTGCCTTGATCTTCCTCTTGATGCCTTCAATACTCTCGTGTCCCTTCTGAGCTTCCTTAACATCATCCATTAGGGTAGGCTTGACTTCGAGGTTGGCCAAGAATCCTGGTGCAACCATTTCCAACCCGAAGCTTTCAAGTTCCTTATACAAGGCGGGTAGCTTTTCCTTAAGCATAGCATTCAAGGAACAAGCCTTTCTGCTTAATGCATCTGCTACCACATTAGCCTTTCCAGGGTGGTATTGAACACTGAGATCATAATCCTTGATCAATTCTAGCCACCTTCTCTGCCTCATGTTCAATTCCTTCTGAGTGAAAATATACTTCAGACTTTTGTGATCCGTGTATATCTCACACCGCTTCCCTAGGAGGTAATGCCGCCATGTTTTCAGGGCATGAACTACAGCTGCCAACTCGAGGTCATGAGTAGCGTAGTTCTCTTTGTGAGGACGTAGCTGTCTAGACAGATATGCTACGACTCTTCCTTCTTGCATAAGAACACCTCCAAGCCCTGTTCTCGACGCATCACAATATATCACAAATTCTTTGTGAATATCAGGTGTGGCCAGAACTGGGGCGGTGGTCAATCTCTTCTTCAGCTCCTGGAAGCTTTCTCGCACTTTGGCGTCCATTCAAACTTCTTGTCCTTCTTCAAGAGCTGGGTCATGGGTCGGGCAATGCTTGAGAATCCTTCAACGAACTTGCGGTAATATCCCACGAGTCCGAGGAAGCTTCTGACTTCCTTCACATTGCTCGGGGTTTGCCATTCAGTCACGGCTTGGATCTTGGTGGGATCCACTGACAATCCTTCGGCAGTCAACTTATGACCCAAGAATCCAACCTCATGCAGCCAAAATTCGCACTTCCTGAACTTGGCGTACAGTTGGTGCTCTCGAAGCTTGTCTAGGACCATCCTCAAGTGTTGCTCGTGCTCTTCCTCCGTTTTCGAGAAGACAAGAATGTCATCAGTGAAGACGACGACAAACTTGTCCAAATATTCCATGAAGACCTTATTCATGAGATTCATGAAGTAAGATGGGGCATTGGTCAATCCAAAGGACATGATTGTGCATTCATACAAGCCATATCTGGTTACAAATGCCGTCTTCGGAATATCTTGGGGTCTGATTTTCAGCTGGTAGTACCCAGATCTGAGGTCGATCTTGGAGAACACATTGGCCCCATTGAGTTGATCAAACAGATCTTCAATCTTGGGAAGTGGATACTCGTTCTTGATTGTAACTTCATTGAGGGAGCGGTAGTCGATGCACAAGCGGATGGTACCGTCCTTCTTTGCCACAAACAGAACAGGTGATCCCCAAGGGGAGGCACTAGGGCGGATAAATCCCTTCCTCAACTGCTCTTCCAGTTGCTTCTTCAGCTCTGCTAACTCTTCCGATCCCATTCTATAAGGCTTCTTATAGATGGGTCTTGCTCCGGGCATGAGCTTGATGATGAACTCAATGTCTCGGTCAGGAGGCATTCCGGGTAGCTCATCAGGAAAGACATCGGGGTATTCGCATACTACCGGCACTTGCTCCAATCCAACTTCAGTCAGACAGTTGACTTGGGTAGCTTGAGCAGAGGAGGGGTTGGAGGCAAATTTAACTTCGACTCCTTGGTCATTGGTCACAGTGACAGTTCGGTTGGCACAATCTAACAAGCCTTGATGCTTGATGAGCCAATTCATCCCTAAGATCACATCCAAGCCTTGTGATCTTAAGATGATAAGGTCTGCTAGGAAATCTACCCCGTTAATGACAATTCCGACTCCCTTACAACCTACCTTGGCTCTCATCTCTCCTCCGGGGGTTTGTACCACCATAGGGTTATTCAGGGGTGTAGGGGTCATGCCACTTTTTAATGCAAACTCTTGGGTGATAAATGAATGCGTGGCTCCAGAATCAAACAAGACAGTTGCAGGTGCTGAGTTAACAAGGAACGTACCCAGCACGACGTCCGGGTCTTCCTGGGATTCTTCTGCAGTGACATGATTCACGCGACCCATGCCATTTTTGGGCGGGTTGCGGGGAGCTTGGTTCCTTGGTGGCATCCCGCGGCCTGGTACTGGGTTCTGCGCATTGGGGCGCGGGGCGTCGGGCTTCTTGTTGGGGCAATTCTTGGAGTAGTGCCCTGGCTGACCACATCCAAAGCAAGTGACTTGATTGGGGTTGCTGCTCTTGCCGGCATTGTTATTGGGGTTGTTGTAAGCTGGCCTGGGGTTGGCGTACTGCTGAGGCTGATAATTGGTGCGGGGTGCAGGGGCTCTTGGTTGCTATAGGTTGGCTTGACCGGGACTGGCTGCCACGGGCGAGGCTTCTGGTTGCTGGAGCTGCCCTTGCTGATCATCTTGCACTTACGGGTATCATCCAAAGCACGTCGCTTGTCCTCAAGCATGAGTGCCTTGTTCACTAGATCAGGAAAGGTTGGGCAGTCACACACAACAAGCGAGTACTGCAGAGTCTGGTTAAGGCCTTCCATGAAGCGCTCTCTTTTGGCAGCATCAGTGCTGACATCCTCAGGAGCATACCTTGACAGAACACTAAACTTCTGCATGTACTCCTTGACAATAATACTTCCTTGCTTCAGGGCTCGGAACTCACGCTTCTTGATGGCCATGATTCCAGAAGGAATATGGGCCTTGCGGAATTCTGTCTTGAAGTCATTCCAAGTGATGTTTTGCCCAGCATGCATGACCTTGAATCCATCCCACCAAGCTCTGGCAGTTCCCCCAAGACAGTGGGCAGCATATGCCACCCTCTCGCGGTCTTCAGTGCAATCGACTAGTTCCAACAGATCCTCAATGGTGCGGACCCAGTCGTCTGCATCCAGTGGTTCAGCAGTCTCGACGAAGGTGGGTGGTGCATGCTTCTTGAACTCTGCCAAGTTGGAACGTCCATTGCCGTTCCCCGCCGACTGGCGGTTGACAGCCTGGGCAATCATCTGGAGGGCTGCAGTGTTGGCTTGGCATTCCTCTCGGAAGGCTTGGAGAAGCTGAGCCATGTCCATGTTTGGAGGTGGTGGCGGTGGTGGAGCTTGTCCTTGGGTTTGGTCCTGACTGGCTCCTGCTCCGGCTTCTTGCTGCTAAGTAGAGGCACCAGCACGTGTTACAACAGGCATCCTGTTGTAGCGGTCAAGGTCTCATGATTGGGAAAGATAAGGGAAAGCAATATAGATGGGATGCCTAGTAAGGGGGTGGGCGTGACACAATTTTAAGTTAAGCAAGGGCCAGAAGGGCCAAACTCATGCATTAAAACCAAATGGGGGATGTAGTCGTTTACAAGTTCCCGAAGGGAAGGTATGACTTCCATCAAAACGAGTTGAAAGCAAACACAACATGGTTTCATTTGAACCATTACATGGACTCGACTTCGCATAAGGGGTACACGACCTATCCTACCTTAAGGGTTATGGACTGGCCTATCCTAGTCCTGAACGGTGTCTAAGTGGTGGAATGCTCGGTCGCGTATTCCGGCTCCTCTGGGTCTTCCTGCTCATCTTCATCTGTCTCAGTTTCTTCGTCACTTGAGGGAGTGGGGGAGTGGAGGAGCTGAACACGGCGCTGCTTCGCCGGTGGCACCATGAAGAGGTTGCGATATTCCTTCGCCGTCATACGGCGTGGCCGAGATGATCCCTTGGCATGCGTAGCCTGTGGGGGTCGCCCGCCTCAATAGGCAACACCGGGCTGTCCATGGGGAGCACCATCCTTCTTGATCCTGTCCGCCTTTGTCTGAGCTAGGCGGAGGAGTTCCTTGGTCTCATGGAGTTCCCTCCGAAGCTCCATCGACTCCGAGGCCAAGTGTTGTGCAAGGCTGTCAGCACACAAGCTGAAGTAGGTCTGGAAATGGAGGGGAAGCCCCTCGTCCATGGGTGGAGCTGGTGCGCTGCTCTTGTCATCACCCTCCTTACGATAAGGCAGGTAATGAGTGGCTGGCTCACTTGCCATCTCTGGCAGAAGATCTCGAAGGCGATTCAGCGCCTTGAGTGCAGCAGTCTCAGCGGCAAGAAGCAGGGTCGCCATCTGGGGTCCTTCAAAGAACCAGCTTGTCGGAGAGTCGTTCGCCCTCACGACTACCGCCACGTGATACTCCTTCTTGGTGCTGTCGATCCAGTGCTCGTGATAGGAGAAGGTGGGGGCTCGAGTGAACTGGCACTTCTTGAGGCTATCCTCAAGAAGCATAGGAAAGCCAGTGGTCAGGAAGTCCTCGGGTACGACGGCCATCTACAAAAGTGGAAGGGGAAGGGTCAATAGAGGAGACATGACCCATGTTTGGAATATTTTAGAAAACGTAGGTATATAAGTAATTTTGTAGATAGTCTCACTCTAACTAACGTCCATGCTAACTAAGGCTTCCTACAGTCAGGATGGCTCTGATACCAGCTCTGTGGGGACCCCGACTCGTACGTCGTGATCACCGAATGCACGTGTACAGTGATCCCAGAGATCAATGCTCACTGAACACACAGAAGCTAAATAACAAGAGTCTTACATCCATACATACCGTCTTACACAAATTATGACCATTATGGTCGAGTCTTACATAGGTAAAGCCACAAGGGCTGAATACCAAATAAACTAAAGCAGCGGAAATCTTCCTCGATAAGTTGAACCCATGCCATCTGCCTTAACCCTACAGGCATTCTGACTGGGAAACGTCCTAGTTCGCATGTTCGTATCCAAAGAACTCTTCTTCGAACTCCTGTTCTTCCATGCCTGGCCAATTAAATAACCAGTGGCAAGCCAATGAGTACTTTGAATGTACTCGCAAGCAACCCATGATTGGGACAGGGCACAATAATGCAATGATATAGCACTAAGTAGGTAGTTTGCAGAAAGCTAGTTTTGAGTGCAATGACATGATCTGTCAACATGTAAAGTATGCATCACGAGAGTACAGGTATCCGTATGAACAAGTTACAGATATCAACATAAGGGGAGTTGGACACCAATCCAACTTGATCATCGTGTCAAGCCATTTAACTTAACCCGATTAGTTTTATCAACACACACACACGGTTTGAAAACTTTGGACGTAGTTTAAGCAGCACCGCCCAACTGTCCTTGACCGTGGACACGGCTATTCGAATAGTTTTACACTCTCCAGAGGTTGCACACTTTACCCACAAGATCCGGGGAACTTCCGTGTCATCCACGACCCGCGGTACCTCAAGTACCCGGGGTAAGCACCCGATCACTATCTTTCCCTAGACGACACTAACATGGAGTCCACTCGATTGGTAGTAACCCCCGTGCTCGACATTTCACATCTTAAAATTGTGGAGCCTCCCTCCCATATTCATCACATACCACAAGCACGGGGTACCAACGGTGTGTCTGGTGCCCTGTAAAAACAGTCATGGCCGCCCTACCTGGCACGACCCCGTCCCGAGAGAGCGCAACAATGACTCTCCCGTCACTAGTAATGCGGGCTCCAAACTAGTATCGGCCTAGGTAATCAATAATGCCCTTTCCCATATAAGGGTAGAGTGGTTGCGCATGTAAGGTTGGGACAATCGACAAATCTTAAATCTAATCCGTTTTCGAAAACCACCCACACACACTTGCCTCGGTACACCACTTCGCCATCAAGTGGTTATCCATCTCATTATCTCCCTCGGGCATAAGTGGCACCTGACGGGGTTTTCCAAAAAGTCCTTTGAAAAATACTTTGTCTCCATCACCATGCATATTCCCGTCCCCTTTTTGCGTAGCAACTACTTTAGCATCCTATCTACTCCCACCGGCATAACCCTCATAAGAAGGTAGGGTCATGCACCATGCAAGTATCAACGCGGGAAGTAACAGAGGCAACCAACCAACATGGTTTACCATTTCATCATGATTCCGATGCAACAATAATAAAGTGCTATATGACATGCATAAAAAGGGTTTCATGGACATGGTCAAAGGGCTGCTTGCCTTGGTTGGCTTGGTCTTCAAAGTCTTCAGGCCCTTCTCCTTCTTCTTCTCCAACTACTTCATCAAACACGGGATCTAATCGTCACAAGAAAACAACGGAAAAATAAGACAATAATAAAAACAGAAAAGTCAAAGTGCTCATAAAAATGTCAACTTATTTTTGTAAAATACTAGGAGGAAAACTAAGAAGGGGAAAATTCTTAGTTTTGGATTTGGAGTGAGGGGGACAGGCTAGTGGATTTTCAAACAAAGATTTTATTGTTCAAATTTGAATTTAAATTTGAACAGTGCAGAAAAGTGTAATGGATGTGTATGAAAGTTACACCAATAAAATTGGTGGGATTATTCTAAGATTTTAGGAGTTGGAATTATTGCATTTGGATAAATAGTTCATCCTGTGAAATTTTTGGAAAAGTGACAGAAAAAGAAAAGGAAAAAGGCCACTGTGCAACTAGGGCAGAGGAGGCATGTACCGCGTGGACAGGGGCAGAGGAGGCCTGTACCGCGTGGACGCCGACGAGCCGAGGCGGCGGAGCTCGAGCTCGAGCTCGATCTCGAGCTCGGGTGGCTCTGGAGACAAATGGATGGATCGGGAGGTAGATTGGGAGTGTGGGAGAGCGACAGGAAGCGAGAGAGAGGCTCGGGGTCGCCTTATATAGGATGCCCGAGGTCCACCGTAGGCGCAGCCTACGGGTGCCCGCGGGATCGGCTCGGGTGGCCGTTAGAGAGGGAATGGAGGGGCTGTCTACGGCGTTCGTGGGAGTTGGGTGGGGCACCAGGAAGAGAGAGGAGGAGCGGGGCAAGCTGCACGCGGCCACAGGAGCTGCGCGAGCATTGGCCGAGCCGGGCGGATCTGGGCACGCGCCACAGGAGGTGAGAGAGAGGGAGAGACGAGGGGGCCAGCATGGTGGCGTGTTGCGGACGTCGAGGCACCTCGACTGGCGCGAGGGTGAGGCTCGAGGTGGGGGAGCGCGGCGTCAACGGTCGGGTGCTCTGCCAGGCGCTCCAGAGCGCGCAAATGACCGGCATCCGCGGCTTTTCCGCGCGCACTCGCGCGTCCACTTGTGTCTAGGGGCTGCAGGGGGAAGTAAACAATGGGAAAGTGGCATGGGATGCCCAGGGGAGCCAGTAGAGTAGAGGAGGGGTGGAGAGAGAGTGAAAATTGCTGCTGTCCAAAGAAGAAAAGTGGATCCCTACCCCCCCTTCATCATTTCCTCTCGGGCAGGGAAGCACACCAGAAGTAGAGGGGGACTAGGAGGGGTTGTGGTAAAAAATGGAGCTCATGGAGATTAGTGGAAGGAGCCCAAACAGGGTTTTTAGTTAACATGCAGAAGGTGTTTGATATGATTTTTGGGTACTTTCACTGTGTTCCTTCTTGTGCCACTTGGCAGGGGTGTTTGTCATGACAAAATGACAGGGTAAAAGGAAGATGAGCTCATTTGGAAGAGTTTGCTAATGTAACTTTGGCAAACCCTAGAAATTAGCAGAAATGAACTTGGGTAGATCTAGTTGAGCAAATCACTTCTCCTTGATGCACCACTTAGTGTAGATGCCTCATTTGGTCATGTGAACATGATCACAAAAGTTGGGGTCATGGAGAGAAAGTTGGTAGTGCAAAGTTGTTCAAATTTGATTCTGGTCAGAGAGGGTTTTGGGGCACTTTGGTGAACCAAACTGACCTTAATTGAGATGAGGCTTTGCAAGGTGATCACAATATGCATTTGTGACTTTTTGGATTTTCCTTGGATTTTTATGAAAATATTTCCTGTAGAAATATTTCAAATCTTTGAAATGGGCAGAAATGGTTTTGGGAGGTTTTGTCCAATATTTTGAATATGACCATGTGTTGAAACTCTTATATATGGAAAATATATGTCCACAGAGTTTCCCTGATTTTTTTCATATATTTTTGAAACAATAAAATAATTTTCCCTATTAAAGACCATTTCTGGCCTTAAGAAAAAGCTTTTAAATAAAATAGGAAAATAACTTTTGAAATTATATTTTTGTGGTTTATGGGAATCCTATATCTAATAGGTTTCAAATATACTCTTTGAAATATTTTTCATACCCCAAATCAAGTACTTGTAGTGCAAACCTCAATTCAGGGGGTTTTGGAAAACTAATTTTTGAAAATGCTATTTGGCCAAATTATTTTTGTAATAAAATACTATACTGTTCCATACACATGGCATGATCATTGGGCAGAAGTTTGGGGCAAGGAGATGAAGTATATAAGGTGGAGTTGTGTTGACTTTAAAGAGCACTTGAAAATCATAGAGAGAAAACCAACTCCAAATAAAAAGCCAAATAATGCAAAAGTTTTTGTTGGTCCGAATTTCATGCTTTAATAATGCAAATGACATGTTACAAAATGCAGGGTGTGAAAGACCTACCCCCCTTACAAGAATCTCGTCCCCGAGATTCCTAAACTAGGCTTTTAAAGAGATCGGGAAACTCGGTTCTAAGGTAGTCTTCACGTTCCCAGGTTGCTTCTGCTTCAGTGTGGTTGCTCCACTGGACCTTGAAGTACTTGATGGTGCGGCTTCGAGTGCGTCGCTCAGCCTCGTCCAAAATGCAGATGGGCCTCTCACGGTAGGTCAAATTAGGCTGAAGGTCAATGGCTTGGTGATCGACGTCCTTGTAAGGATCAGGGTTGTCTGGAACTTGGAGACACTTCCGAAGTTGTGACACGTGGAATACGTTGTGCACATCGGATAGTTCAGGTGGCAGTTCCAACTGGTAAGCCACTTCTCCGCGTCGTGCGGTGATCTCGAAGGGGCCGATAAATCTTGGTGCGAGCTTCCCCTTAACGTGGAAACGCTTGGTTCCCTTAAGACGAGTTACATGCAGGTATACATGGTCTCCGACTTGGAGTTCTACTTGTCGGCGACGAGTGTCAGCATAGCTCTCCTGTCTTGACTTGGCGGTCTTCAATCGCTCTCTGACTAGCTGAACTTGCTCTTCTGCTTCACGGAGGATATCGGCCCCAAATACTAGCCCTTCTCCGGTTTCTGACCAATTGAGGGGTGTGCGGCACTTCCGTCCATATAACACCTCAAATGGTGTCATCCGAAGGCTTGACTGATAACTGTTGTTATAGGAGAATTCTGCATAAGGGAGGCAATCTTCCCACTTAGCCCAATATGCTAAGACACAGGCTCGGAGCATGTCTTCGAGTATCTGATTCACTCGCTCTGTCTGACCTCCGGTCTGTGGGTGGAAAGCAGTGCTTAAGGACAATTTGGTTCCGATCAATACAATTCTAGCATGAATAATAAACCTTTATCATGAATAAGGAAATATAAAATAACAACTTTATTATTGCCTCTAGGGCATATTTCCTTCTGTCTCCCACTTGCACTAGAGTCAATAATCTAGTTCAGATCGCCATGTGACCAACACCCAAAGAGTTTACTAGAGTCAATAATCTAGTTCACATCACCATGTGATTAACACCCAAATAGTACTAAGGTGTGATCATGTTTTGCTTGTGAGAGAAGTTTAGTCAACGGGTCTGCCACATTCAGATCCGTATGTATTTTGCAAATTTCTATGTCTACAATACTCTGCATGGAGCTACTCTAGCTGATTGCTCCAACTTTCAATATGTATCCAGATTGAGACTCATATTCATCTAAATCGGTGTCAAAGCTTGCATCGACGTAACTCTTTACGACAAACTCTTTATCACATCCATAATCAAGAAATATTTCCTTAGTCCTCTTAGATAACTAAGGATAATTTTGACCGCTGTCTAGTGATCCACTCCTGGATCACTCTTGTGCCCCCTTGCCAAATTCATGGCAAGGCACACAACAAGTCTGGTACATAGCTTGGCATACTTTATAGAACCTATGGCCGAGGCATAGGGAATGACTTTCATTCTCTCTCAATCTTCTGCAATGGTCGGACTTTGAGTCTTACTCAACTTCCACACCTTGTAACACAGGCAAGAACTCCTTCTTTGACTGATCCATTTTGAACTCCTTCAAAATCTTGTCAAGGTATGTACTCATTGAAAATCTTATCAAGCATTTTGATCTATCTCTATAGATTTTCATGCTAATATGTAAGCAGCTTCACTGAGGTCTTTCATTGAAAAATTCTTATTCAAATATCCTTTTATGCTATCCAGAAATTCTATATCATTTCCAATCAATAATATGTCATCCATATATAATATCAGAAATGCTACAGAGCTCCCGCTCACTTTCTTGTAAATACAAGCTTCACCGTAAGTCTGTAAAAACCATATGCTTTGATCACCTCATCAAAGCGTATGTTCCAACTTCGAGATGCTTGCACCAGTCCATAGATGGATCACTGGAGCTTGCACACTTTGTTAGCACCTTTAGGATCGACAAAACCTTCTGGTTGCATCATATACAACTCTTCTTTAAGAAATCCAATAAGGAATGCAGTTTTGACGTCCATTTGCCAGATTTCATAATTATAAAATGCGGCAATTGCTAACATGATTCAGACTGACTTAAGCATCGCTATGGGTGAGAAAGTCTCATCGTAGTCAACTACTTGAACTTGTCGAAAACCTTCTGCGATAAGTTGAGCTTTGTAGACAGTAACATTACCATCAACATCAGTCTTCTTCTTGAAGATCCATTTATTCTCAATGGCTTGCCGATCATCCGGCAAGTCCACCAAAGTCCACACTTTGTTCTCATACATGGATCCTATCTCAGATTTCATGGCCTCAAGCCATTTATCGGAATCTGTGCTCATCATAGCTTCTTGATAGTTCGTAGGTTCGCCTTGGTCTAGTAACATGACTTCCAGAACAGGATTATCGTACCACTCTTGTGCGGATCATGCTCTGGTCGACCTATGAAGTTCAGTAGTAACTTGATCTGAAGTTTCATGATCATCATCATTAGCTTCCTCTCTAGTTGGTGTAGGCATCACGGGAACAGTTTTCTCTGATGTACTACTTTCCAATTCGAGAGAAGGTACAATTACCTCATCAAGTTCTACTTTCCTCCCACTCACTTCTTTCGAGAGAAACTCCTTCTCCAGAAAGGTCCCATTCTTGGCAACAAAGATCTTTCCTTCGGATCTGTGGTAGAAGGTGTACCCAATTGTTTCCTTAGGGTATCCTATGAAGACGCACTTCTCTGCTTTGGATTGGAGCTTATCAGGCTGAAGTCTTTTGACATAAGCGTCGCATCCCCAAACTTTAAGAAACGACAGCTTAGGTTTCTTGCCAAACCATAGTTCATACGATGTCGTCTCAACGGATTTAGACGGTGCCTTATTTAACGTGAATGCGGTTGTCTCTAATGCATAACCCCAAAACGATAGTTGTAAATCGGTAAGAGACATCATAGAACACACCATATCCAATAAAGTACGGTTACGACGTTCGGACACACCATTACGCTGTGGTGTTCCAGGTGGCGTGACTTGTGAAACAATTCCACATTGTTTTAAATGAAGGCCAAACTCGTAACTCAAATATTCGCCTCCGCGATCAGATCATAGAAACTTTTTTTCTTGTTACAATGATTCTCCACTTCACTCTGAAATTCTTTGAACTTTTCAAATGTTTCAGACTTGTATTTCATCAAGTGGATATACCCATACCTACTCAAATCATCTGTGAAGGTCAGAAAATAACGATACCTGCCACATGCTTCAACACTCATCGGACCGCATACATCGGTATGTATTATTTCCAATAAGTCATTAGCTCGCTCCATTGTTCTGGAGAACGGAGTTTTAGTCATCTTGCCCATGATGCATGGTTCGCAAGTATCAAATGATTCCAAAAGTCCATCCGCATGGAGTTTCTTCATGCGCTTTACACCAATATGGCCTAAACGGTAGTGCCACAAGTATGTTGCACTATCATTATCAACTTTGCATCTTTTGGCATCAATATTATGAATATGTGTATCACTATGACCGAGGTTCAATAAACCATTCACATTGGATGTATGACCATTGAAGGTTTTATTCATGTAAACAGAACAACAATTGTTCTCTGACTTAAATGAATAACCGTATTGCAATAAACATGATCTAATCATATTCATGCTCAACGCAAACACCAAATAACATTTATTTAGGTTCAACACTAATCCCGAAGGTAGAGGGAGTGTGCGATGGTGATCTTATCAACCTTGGAATCACTTCCAACACACATCGTCACTTCGCCCATAACTAGTCGGCGTTCATTCTGCAACTCCTATTTTGAGTTACTAATCTTATCAACTGAACCAGTATCAAATACCGAGGGGCTACTACGAACACTAGTAAGGTACACATCAATAACATGTATATCAAATATACCTTTTTCCACTTTGCCATCCTTCTTATTCGCCAAGTATTTGGGGCAGTTCCGCTTCCTGTGACCATTTCCTTTGCAGTAGAAGCACTCAGTTTCAGGCTTGGGTCCAGTTTTGGGCTTCTTCATGGGAGTGGCAACTTGCTTGCCATTCTTCTTGAAGTTCATTTTCTTTCCCTTGCCCTTTTTCTTGAAACTAGTGATCTTGTTAACCATCAACACTTGATGCTCTTTCTTGATTTCTACCTTTGTCGATTTCAGCATCGCGAAGAGCTCGGGAATCGTTCTAGTTATCCTTTACATATTATAGTTCATCACGAAGTTCTAGTAGCTTGGTGCTAGTGACTAGAGAACTCTGTTAATCACTATCTTATCTGGAAGATTAACTCCCACTTGATTCAAGCGATTGTAGTACTCAGACATTCTGAGCACATGCTCACGGCTGAGCTATTCTCCTCCATCTTATAGGCAAAGTACTTGTCAGAGGTATCATACCTCTCGGTACGGGCATGAGTCTGAAATACCAATTTGAGCTCTTGGAACATCTCATATGCTCCGTGGCGTTCAAAACGTTTTTGAAGTCCCGGTTCTAAGTCATAAAGTATGGCGCACTAAACTATCAACTAGTCATCATATCGAGCTTCCAAAACGTTCATAACGTCTGCATCTACTCCTGCAACAGGTTTGTCACCTAGCGGTGCATCAAGGACATAATTCTTCTATGCAGCAATGAGGATAATCCTCAGATCACGGACCCAGTCCGCATCATTGCTACTATCATCTTTGAACTTAGTTTTCTCTAGGAACATATCAAAAATAGGGGAGCTATATCGCGAGCTATTGATCTACAACATAGATATGCAAAACTATAAGACTAAGTTCATGATAAATTAAGTTCAATTAATCAAATTACTAATGAACTCCCACTTAAATAAACATCCCTCAATTTATCTAAGTGATACGTGATCCAAATCAACTAATCCATGTCCGATCATCATGTGAGATGGGGTAGTCATCAATGGTGAACATCTCTATGTTGATCATATCTACTATATGATTCACGTTCGACCTTTCACTCTCTAATGTTCCGAGACCATGTCTGTACATGCTAGGCTCGTCAAGTTTAACCCAAGTATTCTGCATGTGCAAAACTGTCTTACACCCGTTGTATGTGAATGCAAAGTCTATCACACTCGATCATCTCGTGGTGCTTCGAAACGATGAACTTCTGCAACGGTGCGTACTCGAGGAGAACACTTTTATCTTGAAATTTAGTGAAGGGATCATCTTATAATGCTACCGCCGTTCTAAGCAAAATAAGATGCATAAAGGATAAACATCACATGCAATAAAAATATGTGACATGATATGGCCATCATCTTGTGCTTTTGATCTCCATCTCCAAAGCATCGTCATGATCTCCATCGTCACCGTCTTGACACTTTGATCTCCATCGTAGCATCGTTGCGTCGAGGTCGTCACGCCAACTATTGCTTCTATAACTATCGCTAACACATAGTGATAAAGTAAAGCAATTACATGGCGCTTGCACTTCATACAATAAAGAGACAACCCTAAGGCTCCGGTCGGTTGTCGATATTACAAAACATGATCATCTCACACATCAACACATATCACATCATATCTTGACCATATCACATCACAACATGCCCTGCAAAAACAAGTTCGACGTCCTCTACTTTGTTGTTGCAAGTTTTATGTGGCTGCTACGGGCTTCTAGCACGAACCGTTCTTACCTACGTCCAAACCACAACGGTGATTCATCAAGTTTGCTATTTTAACCTTCTTCAAGGGCTGGCCGTAGTCAAATTCGATTCAACTAAAGTAGGAGAAACAGACACCCACCAGCCACCTTTATGCAAAACTAGTTGCATGTCTGTCGGTGGAACCGGTCTCATGTGCGTGGACATGTAAGGTTGGTCCGGGCCGCTTCATCCCACAATACCGCCAAATCAAAATAAGACGTTGGTGGTAAGCAGTATGGCTATCACCGCCCACAACTCTTTGTGTTCTACTCGTGCATATCATCTACGCATAGACCTGGCTCGGATGCCACTGTTGGGAAACGTTGCATGGAAAACAAAAAAAATTCTATACACATGCAAGATCTATCCATGGAGATGCATAGCAACAAGAGGGAGAGAGTGTGTCTACATACCCTCGTAGACCGTAAGCGGAAGCATTTGACAATGCGGTTGATGTAGTCGAACTTCTTCGCGTTCCAACCGATCAAGCACCGAACGTACGACACCTCCGTGTTCAGCACACGTTCAGCTCGGTGACATCCTCTGCCTTCTTTATCCAGCAAGACAGCGAGGTACTAGATGAGTTCCGAAAACACGACGGTGTGGTGGCAGTAATGGTGATGCGATCTCCGCAGGGCTTCGCCTAAGCACTACGAAAATATGACCGAGGGAGTTAACGGTGGACGGGGGCGCCGCACACGGCTAAAACAATGTTGTGTCATTGTGTGGCGCCCCCTCCCCACATATATATAGGTGGGAGGGGAGGGGAGGCAGCCAGGTGCTACCTCTTGAGCACTGCGTTGGTTTTCCCTTGAAGAGGAAAGGGTGATGCAGCAAAGTAGCGTAAGTATTTCCCTCAGTTTTTGAGAACCAAGGTATCAATCCAGTAGGAGGCTACGCGCGAGTCCCTTGCACCTACAGAAACAAATAAATCCTCGCAACCAACGCGATAAGGGGTTGTCAATCCCTACACGGTCACTTACGAGAGTGAGATCTGATAGATATGATAGGATAATATTTTTGGTATTTTTATGATAAAGATGCAAAGTAAAATAAAAGCAAAGTAAAAAGCAACGGAAATAACTAAGTGTTGGATGATTAATATCATGAAGATAGACCCGGGGGCCATAGATTTCACTAGTGGCACCTCTCTCGAGAGCATAAGTATTTTACGGTGGGTGAACAAATTACTGTTGAGCAATTGACAGAATTGAGCATAGTTATGAGAATATCTAGGTATGATCATGTATATAGGCATCACGTCCGAGACAAGTAGACCGACTCCTGCCTACATCTACTACTATTACTCCACACATCGACCGCTATCCAGCATGCATCTAGAGTATTAAGTTCATAAGAACAGAGTGACGCTTTAAGCAAGATGACATGATGTAGAGGGATAAATTCATGCAATATGATAAAAAAACCATCTTGTTATCCTCGATGGCAACAATACAATACGTGCCTTGCTGCCCCTACTGTCACTGGGAAAGGACACCGCAAGATTGAACCCAAAGCTAAGCACTTCTCCCATTGCAAGAAATATCAATCTAGTAGGCCAAACCAAACTGATAATTCGAAGAGACTTGCAAAGATAACCAATCATACATAAAAGAATTTAGAGGAATCAAATATTGTTCATAGATAAACTTGATCATAAACCCAGAATTCATCGATCTCAACAAACACACCGCAAAAGAAGATTACATCGAATAGATCTCCACGAGAGAGGGGGAGAACATTGTATTGAGATCCAAAAAGAGAGAAGAAGCCATCTAGCTAATAACTATGGACCCGAAGGTCTGAGGTAAACTACTCAGACTTCATCGGAGAGGCTATGGTGTTGATGTAGAAGCCCTCCGTGATGGATGCCCCCTCCGGAGGAGCTCCGGAACAGGCCCCAAGATGGGATCTCGTGGGTACAGAAGGTTGCGGTGGTGGAATTAGGGTTTTGGCTCCGTATCTGATCATTTGGGGGTACGTAGGTATATATAGGAGGAAGAAGTACGTCGGTGGAGCAACAGGGGGGCCACGAGGGTGGAGGGCGCGCCTGGAGGGGGGGGGGGGTAGGCGCGCCCCCCTACCTCGTGGCTTCCCTGTTGGTTGCTTGACGTAGGGTCCAAGTCTCCTGGATCATGTTCGTTCCGAAAATCACGTTCCCGAAGGTTTCATTCCGTTTGGACTCCGATATTCTTTTTCTGCGAAACTCTGAAATAGGCAAAAAACAACAATTCTGGGCTGGCCTCCGGTTAATAGGTTAGTCCCAAAAATAATATAAAAGTGAATAATAAAGCCCAATAATGTCCAAAACAGAAGATAATATAGCATGGAGCAATAAAAAATTATAGATACGTTGGAGACGTATCAAGCATCCCCAAGCTTAATTCCTACTCGTCCTCGAGTAGGTAAATGATAAAAACAAAATTTTTGATGCGGAGTGCTACTTGGCATAATTTCAATGTAATTCTTCTTAATTGTGGTATGAATATTCAGATCCGAAAGATTCAAGACAAAAGTTCAATATTGACATAAAAATAATAATACTTCAAGCATACTAACTAAGCAATTATGTCTTCTCAAAATAACATGGCCAAAGAAAGTTATCCCTACAAAATCATATAGTCTGGCTATGCTCTATCTTCACCACACAAAATATTTAAAGCATGCACAACCCCGATGACAAGCCAAGCAATTGTTTCATACTTTTGACGTTCTCAAACTTTTTCAATCTTCACGCAATACATGAGTGTGAGCCATGGACATAGCACTATATGTGGAATAGAATGGTGGTTGTGGAGAAGACAAAAAAGGAGAAGATAGTCTCACATCAACTAGGCGTATCAACGGGCTATGGAGATGCCCATCAATAGATAACAATGTGAGTGAGTAGGGATTGCCATGCAACGGATGCACTAGAGCTATAAGTATATGAAAGCTCAACAAAAGAAACTAAGTGGGTGTGCATCCAACTTGCTTGCTCACGAAGACCTAGGGCACTTGAGGAAGCCCATCATTGGAATATACAAGCCAAGTTCTATAATGAAAAATTCCCACTAGTATATGAAAGTGATATCATAGGAGACTCTCTATCATGAAGATCATGGTGCTACTTTGAAGCACAAGTGTGGTAAAAGGATAGTAACATTTTCCCTTCTCTCTTTTTCTCTCATCTTTTTTTTATTTGCGCCTTTTCTTCTCTTTTTTATGGCCTCTTTTTTTTCGTCCGGAGTCTCATCCCGACTTGTGGGGGAATCATAGTCTCCATCATCCTTTCCTCACTTGGGACAATGCTCTAAAAATGATGATCATCACACTTTTATTTTCTTACAACTCAACAATTACAACTCGATACTTAGAACAAATATGACTCTATATGAATGCCTCCGGCGGTGTACCGGGATATGCAATGAATCAAGAGTGACATGTATGAAAGAATTATGAACGGTGGCTTTGCCACAAAAACAATGTCAACTACATGATCATGCAAAGCAATATGACAATGATGGAGCGTGTCATAGTAAACGGAACGGTGGTAAGTTGCATGGCAATATATCTCGGAATGGCTATGGAAATGCCATGATAGGTACGTATGGTGGCTGTTTTGAGGAAGGTATATGGTGGGTGTATGATACCGGCGAAAAGTGCACGGTATTAGAGAGGCTAGCAATGGTGGAAGGAGGAAAAGTGCGTATAATCCATGGACTCAACATTAGTCATAAAGAACTCATGTACTTATTGCAAAAATCTACAAGTTATCAAAGCAAAGTATTACGCGCATGCTCTTAGGGGATAGATTGGTAGGAAAAGACCATCGCTCGTCCCCGACCGCCACTCATAAGGAAGACAATCAATAAATAAATCATGCTCCGACTTCATCACATAACGGTTCACCATACGTGCATGCTACGGGAATCACAAACTTCAACACAAGTATTTCTCAAATTCACAACTACTCAACTAGCATGACTTTAATATCACCATCTTCCATATCTCAAAACAATTATCAAGCATCAAACTTATCATAGTATTCAACACACTCATAAGAAATTTTTTTATTCTTGAATACCTAGCATATTAGGATTTTAAGCAAATTATCATGCTATTTAAGACTCTCAAAATAATCTAAGTGAAGCATGAGAGATCAATAGTTTCTATAAAACAAATCCACCACCGTGCTCTAAAAGATATAAGTGAAGTACTAGAGCAAAACTATATAACTCAAAAGATATAAGTGAAGCACATAGAGTATTCTAAAAATTTCCAAATCATGTGTGTCTCTCTAAAAAGGTGTGCACAGCAAGGATGATTGTGGTAAACTAAAAAAGCGAAGACTCAAATCATACAAGATGCTCCAAGCAAAACACATATCATGTGGTGAATAAAAATATAGCTCCAAGTAAAGTTACCGATGGAAGTAGACGAAAGAGGGGATGCCTTCCGGGGGGCTTTTTGGTGTCCTTAGATTATCTTGGGGGTGACATGGGCATCCCCAAGCTTAGGCTCTTGCCACTCCTAGTTCCATAATCCATCAAATCTTTCACCCAAAACTTGAAAACTTCACAACACAAAACTCAGCAGAAAATCTCGTGAGCTCCGTTAGCGAAAGAAAACAAAAGACCACTTCAAGGTACTGTAATGAACTCATTCTTTATTTATATTGGTGTTAAACCTACTGTATTCCAACTTCTCTATGGTTTATAAACTCTTTTACTAGCCATAGATTCATCAAAATAAGCAAACAACACACGAAAAACAGAATCTTTAAAACAGAACAGTCTGTAGTAATCTGTAACTAACGCAAACTTCTGGAACTCCAAAAAATCAGCCAAAATAGGACGACCTAGACAATTTTTTTATTGATCATAAGCAATTGGAATCAATATTTTATCACGTTCTGGTGATTTTTAACAATTGTTTTCGTGAACAGAAAGTTTCTCGAAATTACAGCAAGATCAAATAACTATCGTCCAAGAAGATCCTATAGGTTTAACTTGGCACAAACACTAACTAAAACATAAAAACACATCTAACCAGAGGCTAGATCAAATATTTATTCCTAAACAGAAGCAAAAAGCAAAATACTAAAAATAAAATTGGGTTGCCTCCCAACAAGCGCTATCGTTTAACGCCCCTAGCTAGGCATAAAAGCAAGGATAGATCTAGGTATTGCCATCTTTGGTAGGCAATCCATAAGTGGCTCTCATGATAGATTCATATGGTAATTTTATTTTCTTCCTAGGGAAGTGTTCCATGCCTTTCTTTAATGGAAATTGGAATCTAATATTCCCTTCCTTCATATCAATAATTGCACCAATCGTTCTAAGGAAAGGTCTACCAAGAATAATAGGACATGAAGGATTGCAATCTATATCAAGAACGATAAAATCTACGGGCACATAGTTCCTATTTGCAACAATAAGAAAATCATTAATTCTTTCCATAGGTTTCTTAATAGTGGAATCCGCAAGGTGCAAGTTTAAAGAGCAATCATCAAAATCACAGAAACCTAGCAAATCGCACAAAGTTTTTGGAATCGTGGAAACACTAGCACCCAAATCACACAAAGAATAGCATTCATGATCTTTAATTTAATTTTAATAGTAGGTTCCCACTCATCATAAAGTTTTCTAGGGATAGAAACTTCCAACTCAAACTTTTCTTCATAAGATTGCATCAAGGCATCAACGATATGTTTGGTAAAAGCTTTATTTTGACTATAAGCATGAGGAGAATTTAGCACGGATTGCAACAAGGAAATACAATCTATCAAAGAGCAATTATCATAATTAAATTCCTTGAAATCCAAAATAGCGGGTCCATTAACATCTAATGTTTTGATTTCTTCAATCCCACTTTTATCAATTTTAGCATCAAGATCTAAAAACTCCGAATTTTTGGAACGCCTTCTAGGTAAAGGTGGATCATATTCAGTCCCATTATTATCAAGATGCATATTACAAAACAAAGATTTAATAGGGGACACATCAATAACTTTTAGATCTTCATCTTTATTTTCATAAAAATCTGGTTTAGAGTCCATCTTATTAACTAAGGTAGCCTGCTTATCCGATATTTCAGCTATCAACTTTTCAAGACGAGCAATTTGGGATCTCAAACCATCAAATTATTTAGACATATCATCGAGCTCTTTATTCATATAACTCATAAAGCTTTTTAGTTCTTTAAGCTCGTTTCTGAAGAAATTATTATGCTCAAATTGCAAAACCATAAAACTCCTGACGTTGCTTTCGATCTCTTCTAACCTTTTAAGGTGAAGATCACCAAATCTAGGTAGAGCCATCGTGACAAGCAAGCAATCCAACACACGAGCAAACAAGAGACGGGCAAAAAGAGGCAAACGAAAAAGAGAGGGCGAATAAAACGGCAAGGGTGAAGTGGGGGAGAGGAAAATGAGAGGCAAATGGCAAATAATGTAATGCGGGAGATAAGGGTTTGTGATGGGTACTTGGTATGTTGACTTTTGCGTAGACCTCCCCGGCAACGGCGCCAGAAATCCTTCTTGCTACCTCTTGAGCACTGCGTTGGTTTTCCCTTGAAGAGGAAAGGGTGATGCAGCAAAGTAGCATAAGTATTTCCCTCGGTTTTTGAGAACCAAGGTATCAATCCAGTAGGAGGCTACGCGCGAGTCCCTCGCACCTACACAAACAAATAAATCCTCGCAACCAACACAATAAGGGGTTGTCAATCCCTACACGGTCACTTATGAGAGTGAGATCTGATAGATATGATAGGATAATATTTTGGGTATTTTTATGATAAAGATGCAAAGTAAAATAAAAGCAAAGTAAAAAGCAACGGAAATAACTAAGTGTTGGAAGATTAATATGATGAAGATAGACCCGGCGGCCATAGATTTCACTAGTGGCTTCTCTCGGGAGCATAAGTATTTTACGGTGGGTGAACAAATTACTGTTGAGCAATTGACAGAATTGAGCATAGTTATGAGAATATCTAGGTATGATCATGTATATAGGCATCACGTCTGAGACAAGTACACCGACTCCTGCCTGCATCTACTACTATTACTCCACACATCAACCGCTATCCAGCATGCATCTAGAGTATTAAGTTCATAAGAACAGAGTAACGCTTTCAGCAAGATGACATGATGTAGAGGGATAAATTCATGCAATATGATAAAAACCCCATCTTGTTATCCTCGATGGCAACAATACAATACGTGCCTTGCTGCCCCTACTGTCACTGGGAAAGGACACCGAGATTGAACCCAAAGCTAAGCACTTCTCCCATTGCAAGAAAGATCAATCTAGTAGGCCAAACCAAACTGATTATTCGAAGAGACTTGCAAAGATAACCAATCATACATAAAAGAATTCAGAAGAATCAAATATTGTTCATAGATAAACTTGATCATAAACCCACAATTCATCGGTCTCAACAAACACACCGCAAAAGAAGATTACATCGAATAGATCTCCACAAGAGAGGGGGAGAACATTGTATTGAGATCCAAAAAGAGAGAAGAAGCCATCTAGCTAATAACTATGGACCCGAAGGTCTGAGGTAAACTACTCACACTTCATCGGAGAGGCTATGGTGTTGATGTAGAAGCCCTCCGTGATGGATGCCCCCTCCGGCGGAGCTCCGGAACAGGCCCCAAGATGGGATCTCGTGGGTATAGAAGGTTGCGGCGGTGGAATTAGGTTTTTGGCTCCGTATCTGATCGTTTGGGGGTATGTAGGTATATATAGGAGGAAGAAGTACATCGCTGGAGCAACAGGGGCCCCATGAGGGTGGAGGGCGCGCCTGGGGGGGAGGCGCGCCCCCCTACCTCATGGCTTCCCTGTTGGTTGCTTGACGTAGGGTCCAAGTCTCCTGGATCATGTTCGTTCCGAAAATCACGTTCCCGAACGTTTCATTCCGTTTGGACTCCGTTTGATACTCTTTTTCTGCGAAACTCTGAAATAGGCAAAAAAAACAGCAATTCTGGGCCGGGCCTCCGGTTAATAGGTTAGTCCCAAAAATAATATAAAAGTGAATAATAAAGCCCAATAATGTCCAAAACAGAAGATAATATAGCATGGAGCAATCAAAAATTATAGATACGTTGGAGACGTATCACCAGGCGTGCCCTAGGGCTGGCCGCCGGCCCCTAGGGCCCCTACCTTGCCCTGTGCCCCCTGCCATATTTCCCCAAAGGGGAAAGGAAGTAGGAGGAGAGGGAAGGAAAGGGGAGACCAAGTCTCCACTTTCCTTATCCCCTAGGGCCGGCCAGCTATGGGGGGCATACCAGCCCCTTGTGGGCTGGTGTGTTCCCTCACTTGGCCCTTAAGGCCCATAACTTTGCCAGGGGGTGCCCGGAACACCTTCCAGTGACCTGATAAGTACCCGGTACTACCCGAAACACTTCCGATGTCCAAATACCCACGTCCTATATATCACTCTTTACCTCTCGACCATTTCGAGACTCCTCGTCATGTCCGTGATGTCATCCCGGACTCCGAACAACATTCGGTCACCCAATCACATAACTCATATAATACTATATCGTCATCGAACGTTAAGCGTGCGAACCCTACAGGTTCGAGAACTATGTAGACATGACCAAGACACCTCACCGGTCAATAACCAATAGTGGAACCTAGATTCCCATATTGTCTCCTACATATTCTACGAAGATCTTTATCGGTCGAACCGTTATGACAACATACATAATTCCCTTTGTCCATCGGTATGTTACTTGCTCAAGATTCGATCGTTGATATCTTCATACCTAGTTCAATCTCGTTACTGGCAAGTCTCTTTACTTGTTCCGTAATACATCAACTTGTGACTAACTCCTTAGTCATTTGCTTGCAAGCTTATGATGTGTATTACCGAGAGGGCCTAGAGATACCTCTCCGATACTCGGAGTGACAAATCCTAATCTCGATCTATGCCAACTCAACAAACACCTTCGGAGATACTTGTAGAGTATCTTTATGATCACCCAGTTACGTTGTGACGTTTCATAGCAAACAAGGAATTCCTATGGTATCCGGGAGTTGCATAATATCATAGTTGAAGGAATGTGTATTTGACATGAAGAAAGCAATAGCAATAAACTTAACGATCGATATGCTAAGCTAACAGATGGGTCTTGTCCATCACATCATTCCCGTAATGATGTGATCCCGTTATCAAATGACAAGACATGTCTATGGTTAGGAAACCTTAACCATCGTTAATCGACGAGCTAGTCTAGTAGAGGCTTACTAGGGACACGGTATTTGTTTATGTATTCCCACATGTATTTAATTTTCCGATCAATACAATTCTAGCATGAATAATAAACCTTTATCATGAATAAGGAAATATAACTTTATTGTTGCCCCTAGGGCATATTTCCTTCATTTCAATCTTAGGACGGTCAATCTTATCATTAGAGGATTACCTAGAAATGTGCTTGTTTGCTTGCAAAACTTTGAATGCGCATACGTGATGTCTACTACACAACTTGTTCTTGTAGACTCGTGTTGGGCTCCAAGCGCAGAGTTTTGTAGGGTAGTAGCAATTTTCCCTCAAGTGGATGACCTAAGGTTTATCAATCCGTGGGAGGTGTAGGATGAAGATGGTCTTTCTCAAACAACCCTGCAACCAAATAACAAAAAAATTCTTGTGTCCCCAACACACCAAATACAATGGTAATTTGTATAGGTGCACTAGTTCGGCGAAGATATAGTGATACAAACATAGTAATGATAGTAGATATTGATTTTTGTAATAGGAACAATAACAAACATCAAGGTAGCAATTGATAAAACAGAGCACAAACGATATTACAATGCTTGAAAACAAGGCCTAGGATCCGTACTTTCGCTAGTGCAATCTCTCAACAATGCTAATATAATTGGATCATATAATCATCCTCAACATGCGATGAAGAACCACTCCAAGTTCTTATCTAGCGGAGAACATAAGATGAAATTGTTTGTAGGGTACAAAACCACCTCAAAGTTATCCTTTCCGATCGATCTATCCAAGAGTTCGTACTAAAATAACTCCAAGTTATCATTTCTGATCGATCTATCTAAGAGATCGTATTAAAACAACACCATATGATACACATCAACCAACTCTAATGTCACCTAGATACTCCAATGTCACCACGAGTATCTGTGAGTTGATTATACGATATGCATCAAACAATTTCATATTCATAATACTCAATCCAACACAAAGAACCTCAAAGAGTGCCCAAAGATTTCTACCAGAGAAAGAAAGACAAGAACGTGCATCAAACCTCTATTCATAGATTACACCAATGTCACCTCGGGAATCCGCGAGTTCAGTGCCAAAACACATATCAAGTGAATCAATATGATACCCCATTGTCACCACGGGTATTCATAGCAATACATACATGAAGTGCTCTCAAATCCATAAAAGTATTCAATCCGATAACAACGAAATCTCAAAGGGAAAACTCAATTCATCACAACAAGATAGAGAGGGGAAAACACCATATGAACCAACTATATTAACAAAGCCCACGGTACATCAAGATCGTGCCAAATCAAGAACATGAGAGAGAGAGAGAGAGATTAAACACATAGCTACTGGTACAAAACATCAGCCCCGAGGGTGGACTACTCCCTCCTCATCATGGTGGCCGCCGGGATGATGAAGATAGCCACTAATGATGATTTCCCCCTCCGGCAAGGTGCCGGAACAGGGTCTAGATTGGTTTTTCGTGGCTATAGAGGCTTGCGGCGGTGGAACTTCTGATCTAGGGTTATTTCTGGGGGGTTCTGTATATATTGGATTTTTCAGCATTGGAATCACGCGAAGATGGGCCTCAAGGGGCCCACCACCCACCAAGGCGCGCCAGGGAGGGCTGGCGCACCCTGGTGTCTTGTGGGCAGTAGGGAGCCCCCCTCTGGTGGTTCTTTGTTCCATTATTTCTCTTTTCTTCCAAAAAAACCTCAAAAAGTTTCGCCGCATTTGGAGAACTTTGATTTCTGCACAAAAAACAACACCACGGTAGTTCTGCTGAAAACAGCGTCAGTTCGGGTTAGTTCCATTCAAATCATACCAAAACCATATAAAATTGTTGTAAACATGGCATGAATACTTCACAAATTATAGATACGTTGGAGACGTATCAATACGTTATATGGAATTATCTTGAGGACCGCTTTCCAAACTACTCCTTGAAAAATCTCAATGAAATTCTTCATAAGTCCATTGCTTTTCATAAGATGAAGCCTAGTGATCCCAAGTTTGATGAATGTCTATTTGAGCTCCCTGATCTTATGTGTGCTAAGGGTGATGTTGGAACTATTAGCAACATTATCACGGAAACCAATAGAATTCATAAACTTGCACATTGTCATGGTCATAAATCTAACGAATCACTTGAACTAGGTGATCATCATATGCATGATGATGATGAGTATGGCAATTATGATGAGTACAAAGAATTCGACATTGAATATGAGAAGACTACGAGAAATCTTAGTCTCATGGAAAAATCTTTGAAATTACACAGCCGGAGGAAAAGAGTTGATTCTCGATAATGGATGTACCGATCACATGACCGGAGATAGAGACATGTTCCGTGAACTTGCACAAAATGATGGTCCATTCAAGTATGTGACTTTTGGAGATAACTCCAAGGGTAAGGTACTTGGCCTTAGTAAGGTGGCCATATCTAATGACAACTCTATTCAAAATTCTATGCTCATTGAATCTCTTGGTTACAATCTTCTATCCGTATCTAGACTAGCCGACTTTGGTTTCAATGTTCTATTTACCGAAGTAGATTGCCAAGTGTTTCATTGTGATAATAATAATATTGTATTTACCAGTATCCATAGAGGTGATCTATACATTGTTGATTTTACTAAAAGAGCCCAACCTCGCACTTGATTTATTGCAAAATGTTCTAAAGGTTGGCTATGGCATAGAAGATTAGGACATGTTGGCATGCAAAATCTTGATAAAGTTTTTAAAGGAGATCGTATCCTTGGTGTTAAAGATGTTATATTTTACAAGGATAAACTTTGTAGTGCTTGCCAAGCAAGAAAACAAGTTGGAGGAAGTCATCCCGTGAAGAACATCATGACCACGAGAAGACCAATTGAGCTACTTCATATGGATCTCTTCGGTCCCAATGCTTATAAGAGCCTTGGTTGTAACTGTTTCAGTTTGGTCATTGTGGATGATTATTCAAGATTTACGTGGGTGATCTTTCTTGATGACAAGTCTTAGGTACAAAAGATCTTCAAGAACTTCGGTAGGAAGGCCCAAAATCAGTTTGAAGATCAAGAAGGTTCGAAGCGACAATGGAACAAAGTTCAAGAACGCCAATGTGGATACCTTTCTTAGCGAAGAAGGCATCTCACAAGAGTTCTCAGCTATGTACAGACCTCAACAAAATGGAGTTGTTGAGAGTAAGAATCGTACCCTTATCGAGATAGCGAGAATGATGCTAGATAATACAAGACACCAAGACACTTTTGGGCGGAAGCGGTTGAGACAGCTTGTCATGCTACAAATCGACTTTACCTTCACAAGCTTCTCGATAAACGGCATACGAGCTACTCACCGGTAACAAACCCCAAGTTGGATACTTTTGAGTATTTGGCTCAAAGTGCTACATTCTTGATAAGCATCATCGTTCAAAATTTGCTCCGGAATCTCATGAAGGTTTTCTACTCGGTTATGGCTCAAACTCTCACACTTACCGTGTCTACAACAATTTCACCCGAAAAGTGAAGAGATAGTAGATGAGAAGTTTGATGAATCTAACGGCTCACAAGTAGAGCAATTGCCAATTGATGTAGGAGATAAAGATCCCTCGGAAGCAATTCAAGATTTATCTTTTGGGAAAATTCGTCCAACGGAGGTGAAGGAGAGCACTTCGTCTATTCAAGTGGAAGCTTCTACTTCACATTAGGGTGAACCACAAGTTGACATGGAGGCATCCACAAGTGGAACTCGCCAAGACGAAGGAAATGAGGAAGTACATCAAGACGATCCACCTTGACCTCCTTCTCCACCACCACAAGCGAACAACAACGCCAACAATAATTAAGAAGAAGATGATGATGAGGATGTTCCACCACAACCCAAGCAAAAGCTCTCACGAGTTAGAGCAAGAGTCACAAAGAATCACCCCATTGAGCAAATCCTCGATGACATCAACACCGGGAGAATCACTTGCTCTAAAACTCGTTTGTCTAACTTTTATAAACATTACTCATTCATATCTAGCATTGAACCTATGAAGGTGGAAGAACCCCTTGAAGATCCGGGTTGGATAAGTGCTATGCACGAGGAGCTACACACCTTTGAGAGAAACCAACTGTGAACATTGGTTGAGAAGCCCAAGGATGATTAAAACATCATTGGAACAAAATGGGTGTTTCGAAATAAGCAAGATGAGGATGGACAAGTGGTGTGCAGCAAAGCTCGTCTCTCTACTCAAGGCTACACACAAGTTGAAGCTATGGACTATGGTGAGACATATGCCCCCGTTGCTAGACTTGAGTCCATTCGCATTTTACTTGCTTATGCCAATCACCTTGATATCACTCTATACCAAATGGATATTAAAAGTGCCTTTTTAAATGGTGAAATTGAGGAGGAAGTGTATGTTAAGCAACCTCACGGCTTTGTTAATCCCAAGAAACCTAATCATGTTTCTTACTGAGAAAGGCTTTGAAATTGGGAAGATTGATTCAAGTATTTTCACTAAAAGGGTTAATGGAGAATATTTGTGTGCCAAATTCCGTTGACATCATATTCGGTTCCACTAACCCCCATTTTAGTGAGAAATTTGGAAGGTTGATGTTGGAAAAGTTTGAGATGTCTATGATGAGTGAACTCAAATTTTTCCTTGGTTTGCGAATAAAGCAAACTAGGGAAGGTACCTTTGTCTCACAAACAAAGTATACCAAGGATCTATTCAAGAAGTTCAACATGCAAGAAAGCAAAGGTATGAAAATGCCCATGCCTACTAGTGGACATCTCGACTTCACTAAGGATGACAAACTGGTTGATCAAAAGGTTTATCGATCTATGATTAGTTCCCTATTATACCTTTGTGCCTCCCGTCCTGACATTATGCCAAGTGTGTGCATGTGTGCACGGTATCAAGCCGCCCCAAAAGAATTTCATCTTAAGGCCGTAAAAAGGATAGTGAGATCTTTGATTCATACACCAAATTTTGGCATTTGGTACCCTAAGAGGTCATCTTTTGATCTTGTTGGCTATTCTGACACAAACTATCACGGTGACAAGGTTGATAGAAAATCCACTTCAGGTACATGTCAATTTCTTGGTAGACCTCTTGTGTCTTAGTCCTCCAAGAAACAAAACTCGGTATCATTATCCACCGCCAAAGCGGAATACATAGCCGCGGGATCATGTTGTGCATAATTACTTTGGATGACCCAAACTCTCAAAAATTATGGGATACACGTGAGACATGTTCCATTGCTTTGTGATAATGAGAGTGCTATTAAGATTGCACACAATCCCGTGCAACATTCTTGAACTAAGCATATCGAAGTTCGTCACCATTTCATTCGTGATCTTGTTGCTAAAGGTGCCATAAATCTTAAGCATGTTCGTACCAACAAACAATTGGCGGATATCTTCACCAAACCTCTTGATGAGAAGATATTTTTTCATTTGAGGAGTGAATTGAATATCATTGATGCCTCAAATTTGGAGTATAAACTCCTTCGGATGCATGCAAGGGATGAGCTTATATGACTAATCCTTGATATTCTCTTATGATGATGATCATATGTCTTGAATAAATTTGCACCCTTGTGTTGCATCTAACCCCTTGTAGGTACTTGGATGAGCCTCATTTCACAAGATTACAAATCACTCATATCATGAGCAATCTTGTGATGACCAGGTATGTATACTTTGGTTGTTGTGTTCAAATAGCAAGAACACACTCAATATATCCTTTGACAACTTCTTTATGATGAATTTCACTCTTGTCAATTTGGATGAATGGATGCTATTCCTTGCAAGACTAACCCATGTAGGAAGATGAGATTCAAATAGATAATAGATGCTCCCAACTCAATTCATATGAGCATCCACTACAAGTTCAACTACGTGGTCAAGTTCAACAACAAGCCCAAGGTATGTCCTCACATCTTAGAGAAGTTTTGCTCCAAGTCATGAGTCAAAGCAACTCAAGAAGATGTGAATACATTGAAATGCTTAAATGAAAAATGGTAACCCCATTTTGAGCTTACCGATCAGTATGGCCTATGATCTCACTTGACTCCTAAGTCACTATACTCTAACATAGGTGACTTTGTCGCTGACCCCCTCTAGATGAAATTCTCTAGTGTTTCATTTCCTTAGTTGCATTTCTTTTGCTAGAGTGCCTTCTCCTTTTAAATTAAAAAACTTCATCTATATTTCTTCTCTTTATTTTCTTGTATTTTTAGTTAGACTCTGGTAAATTCATTGCAAATCGTATTCGAATTACCTGAAAATCTTTGTGAGAATTCTATTGCAAGTGAGCTAGGTTGGAAAAAATTCCTTCTGTGCTGAACTCGGTCTCTCTGACTTGAATCCATCAGCCACACCGAAGTGCAATTAAACCATGCTCATAGTTCATCGGTTCCACCGAAAAGGACTAATTTGGTTCCACCGATGGGCTCTATCTGTGATTCCTCAATCTCGGAGTCACCGAACGAAATCAATCGGAGTCACTAATTTCACTGCTAAGAAAATGTTTTGCCAAATGTACTTATTCTTTCCTTTCAGCTACACTCAATGATTCTTTTTCATCTATCTGCATCCAAAGCTACACTATGCCTAGTTGTGCTTCTCTAGGATCATACTCACTTGATTCACAACCTTGAAGCTTACCCTTCTTGGAAATTGATGTCAAGGGAGGAGAGAGATGCACATCAAAGCTTATTCACAAACCTCTTCTAAGAAAGGAAGAGAGGGATGCACTATCATAAGAGGAGAGAAAATTTCATGTCTCTAAGAGGGGAGAGATATGTTGTCAGTTTATGTTTATTATGAGTTTTTTTGCTTTAATTTTGTCTCACCCTACTTACTCCCATTATCCTATGCTAGATTCAGGGGGAGAGGAAGTTCAACCTTAGGGGAGAAAAATCCTTGGAAGTCTATTACAAATCTCTTTTGGGGACATGTCTATATCTAAAGGAGTACTCACCTAGTGGTACTTATCTAACACATGTCATCCCAGTCTTGGTACTCTTGTGGATCATGTGGCTTCTCTCTTGCTGAAATTTCCTTGTGTTGCCTAACATTGTTTCTCAAGGTCATTTCTTCAAGAACTAGTTCAAGGACCACAAGGTAAGTATATGCATCTCACTCATGTATGTGATGATCTCTTGTTTTTGGCACATATTGTTTGCAAGAGTGAATCATAAACATGAAGGTACATTTCTCATCATTGTTGCTCTGATGCATATAGCCAAGATACATGTAACTCATTACTCATTCTATCATGTTGTGCATTCACATGTCTTCAACTCTTATCATAAACATGATTGTACACCTATAGGGGGAGCTTATGCATGTTACATGATCCTTCAAAGCTTGAATGATCTACTCATCACATCCTTACTTGAAGCTTTGATGTATGTTGTCGTCAATTACTAAAAAGGGGGAGATTGAAAGAACATTTGCTCCCTTGGTGGTTATTGTAATCAATGAAAACATGCACACTGTTGGACTAATAGTTTTACCTAGAATATTTCATATAAGTCCAACGCTGACATGGCAAGGACAAGAGGATGTGGACCCTTCAAAATGCCAAGGACATGGATTGGCAAAAGCTCAAGACTCTAATTTTTTGGTTAAGTGATCCAAGATCACATTGAGTCTATAGGAAAGCCAATACTATTAAAAGGGGATGAGGTTTTGATGATGATCTGGTTGCTCAAGTGCTTAGTGATATTGCTCCAAAACCCTCATCCACTTTCTTTATCCAAATATGTCCAATACCCTTCAAGCCAACTTGGTCCCACCGAATCCTACCTATCCGGACCCACCGAGTTCATCTGGACACTGACACAACCAAACCCTAACAAATCGGATCCACCGATATGGCCTTGCCAACTCTCTATCATCTATTGCAATTACTTTGGTCTACCGAGTTTTGCAATCGGTTCCACCGAGATGGCTTACCGGCCTTCTATTGCCTTATTGATTTATTTCGGTCTTACGGAGATGATGCAATCAGTGCCAGCGAAGCGAGGTTTGCCCTACCATTGCACATCGGTTGCTCTGAGATGTTTCCATTCGGTCCCACCGAGACCTCCAACGTTCATATACTTTACACAGGTCGGTGCCACCAAGATTTCTGATCGGTGCCACCGAGTTGGGTCAAATGTGTGTAACGGTTGGATTTCGTGTGGAGGCTATATATACCCCTCCACCCCCCTCTTACTTAGTAAGAGAGCCATCATAACGTGACTACACTTCCACCATTCATTTTCTGAAAGAGAACCACCTGCTCATGTGCTGAGCTCAAGAGATTCCATTCCTACCATTTGAATCTTGATTTCTAGCCTTCTCCAAGTTGCTTGCCACTTAAATCCTTCTTCCACTATAGCCAAATCTTTGAGAGAGAATTAAGTGTTGGGGAGACTGTAATTTGAAGCACAAGAGCAAGAATTCATCATCTATTACTTTTGGAGAGTGGTATCTCCTAGATTGGTTAGGTGTCGCTTGGGAGCCTCCGGCATGATGTGGGGTTGAACCAAGAAGTTTGAAGGGAAGGAGATCGCTGACTTCGTGAAGATCTACCTGAGTGAGGCTAGTCCTTCGTGGAAGGAAGACATGGTGGAATAGACAAGGTTGCTTCTTTGTGGACCCTTCATGTGTGGAGCCCTCCGTGGACTCGTGTAACAGTTACCCTCCGTGTGTTGAAGTCTCTATCAACATGGACGTACGATAGCACCACCTATTAGAACCACGCCAAAAATCTCTGCGTCTCCATTGTGTTTGCTCATTCCAATTCCCATCCCTTTTACATTCTTGCCCTTGCATGCTTTGCTCTTTCCACTTACTATACTCATGACATGCTTGTGTAAAATGTATTGTGTGCCCTTTAACATGTGCTAAAATCAAACTTAACTTGAAGCATTGTAAAAACTGCTACTTTTACTTGTTAAGGGTCTAATCACCCCCCCCCCCCTTTAGACCCCTCTTCTCGATCTTTTAGTATCTTACTCGCAACTAATTTGGAGTACTGGACATATCTAGTTGTTTTACATAACATGGAATGCATAATTAATCCAAACACAAAAGTGTGTGGAATCTTAGTCATGTACCTTGCTCATCAGTGTTTTAGGACATAGAGTCTTGCTAAAAACTCTTTCCATGTGACTTCAACAAGAAACTCTTCTTGGTGTTCTCATGCTAAACCATTTTAGCATCTTGTCAATATGTATTTTGGCTTAGCCCTACTAGGAAATTCTATATCCATAGATTATTATGCCTAATATCGAGGCTACCTAGCCCAAGTACTTCATCTAAAAACTGTCAAGAAATTTATACTATTTCTAATCAACAATGTGTCATGCACAGAGAGTTTTAGAAATATTATTATGCTCCCACTTACTTTTTTGTAAACACAAGCATCTTCGCTATCCTTTTATGAAATCAAACTCTTGATTATTTCATCAAAACAAAGATTCCAACTCCATTATGCTTACTTCTGTCCATTACTGGGTCTCTGAAGTTTGCACACTCAGTAGCATCCTCTGGGTTGACAAAATACTTTGGACTGTATCACATACATGTCCTTGATTGTACTTTGGACTGTATCACATACATGTCCTATCACTACAGGAATCAGGCACTTTGTCGTCAGCCATGGCTGACGGCAAAGGCATGGATGGCTGACCCCAAAGACCTTTGCCGTCAGCCAGTAGACGGCAACAGGTCCGGCTGAATAGGCTACGGCAAAGGCCTCTTTGCCGTCCGCTAGCAGACGGCAAAGCAGCAAAGGTCTTTGTCGTCCGCTGACCGACGGTAAAGAGCCTGGACGGCACATGTGACAGTTCAGGTACGTTAAGTGGTTAACGGCGTGCTTTGCCGTCAGCCAGCTAACGACAAAGATGCAAAGGTCTTTGCCGTCCGCTGGCTGACGGCAAATCTGCCAAATAGGCCAGCCCCCTACACCCCAGGTTGCACAGGTAGCTGACACGTGGCCACTTTGCCGTCTGCCAGCCGACGACAAAGTGGCTATATAGCCCCTGTTTTCCTATTTTTTCCTAAATTCATTCAATTTGACAGAATTTCACATATATATATATACACATTTAAACAATCATACCAACAATACGTTTCCAACAACATGAACATATATATACAAGTTTCCAACAAGTTTCCATAAATAAAAAGGAAGCACAAGTAAAAGTTTGCAACAAGCTTCCATCAATGCTAGCTGCTTCCTCATCTCAAGCAAATCTGCAAATTAGGAAAGATGAAAGTTAGAAGAAGAAGAAGAAGAAGAAGAAGCGTTTTTTAGCTAAGGTAGGAAAATAAACTAATTATCTGATAGTTTGGAGCTAAACCAAGGTTATTATGCCATTTTTACCTAAGTGCGCTTTTTATGTCAAAAATGAAGTAGCTAAGCTAATTATAGATCATTATTGAGCTATCCTAGGTTGTTATGCCATGTTTTACCTAAGTGCGCTATTTATGTCAAAAATAAAGTAGCTAAGCTAATTATAGATCATTATGTTTTTGACCTAAGTACGCTAATTATGTCATAAATGAAGTAGCTAAGCTAATTATAGATCATTATTGAGCTATCCTAGGTTGTTATGCCATTTTTTGACCTAAGTGCGCTAATTATGTCATAACTGAAGTAGCTAAGCTAATTATAGATCATTATTGAGCTATCCTAGGTTGTTATGCCATTTTTTTACCTAAGTGAGCTAATTATGTCATAAATGAACTAGCTAAGCTAGCTATAGATCATTATTGAGCTATCCTAGGTTGTTATGCCATTTTCTAGCTAACAAAGCATTTGTTAAGCAAAACAATTGGGAAAACTTCCCATAATCTGGGAGGTGAAGGACTGGTCGGGGTTGCGCCACCGCGAGACGGAGAAGGATCGGTCGATCCTTTGTGGGAGGCGTGCTGCACGAAAGATCATTTGCAATGTTTAGTTAGCATGATGCAACTGAAATGTGAATACTAGTAACTATTGACCATTCAAATGAAACTCACCGTGTCCACTGTAGAAATCTGGGGCATCGGCGGAGGGTCTGGCCGGTTTTCTCGCACACGGACTGCACATTTTGTTTTCACGAGTCAGTCATATTAGTTAGTAATGAAACGAACATCACGTGCATGATTTGGCTAATATGCGGGAGAAACTTAGCACGAGGAGCTCGTATAGGGCCCGGTGACCTGCGTCGTTCCGGTTCCTCTCCGCCTCCAACAGAATAGCCGTCCTCTCCTCCATCTCCCTCACCTTCTCCTCCGCCTGCCTACTTGCCTCCGCCACAAGCTCCTTGGCCCTAGCCTCGATAGTGAGCTCCATTGGCCGTGGTCGAGGCCTCATCTCGGGAAGAGACTTCGTGTGGCGCTTCTTGATCTCCGGGAGACTTCTAGGACAATGTATGAGTCCATCCCCAATGGCTATTGAGCCATGTCTCCTCCCATCACCAGATAGCATCATGAGCTCAGGATCAAAAGGACTCTGGCTCGGGTTGAACTCCCCACCTTTCATCTTCTTCCCCCAGTCTCTGTACCTCACAAGATTGTCGTGGGAGGAGATGTTGGTGAAGCTCTCTGGATGATAGAGATCATCCTCCGAGAATGCCTTGGCCTTCTTGTACGGGGCACTATGGGCCATGGCATAGAGGTCGTATAGCGGCGGCACCTCCTTCTTGTTGTGTCGCGCCTGAAAGAGAGGAACAAGGTAAATTAGTAATTAAAGCTAGCATGAAGAATGAAATTGCATGAATTGTTAAGGGCTCGAACCACATACCCAGTGATCCCCGTACTCAAACAGGTTGGAGCTCCCATGATGGTGCGGCACACCTTGCATCTGGGCAAGCTTGTCCCTGTTCTTGTTGTGGACGGCTAGCCATTGGGGAGAGCACCACTCATCCACCAACCTCTCCCAACAGTCCATCTTATCCGCACACCATCTCGGGGGCGCCTAAGTTAGACAAAGAGAAATTTCAGCGCTACGCCTACGAATCAAATCAAGGAAACTAGTACAAGGCCTTAAGAATAGGTAATTACCTTCATGTGCTTGTCCTTACTCAGATACTTGGCGCGGCACTTCTTCTTCTCCCTCCTGATGTTAGTCGAGGCGTAGTAGTCTCGAACACACTGCACCCGAGCCTCATGCCATAGGTTCTGAAGTAGGCGCTTGCACTCGGCTTCGAGAACCATAGCCGCGTCCGCCTCGTGTTCCTCAAGACACCTGTAGAAGGTCTACAATCAAACAAGGCAACACTGATTAGTACAATCACTAGGTACTGTTGTTTTTTAATTATGTAAAGGATAAATTACCCAAAACCGCCGTCTCACAATGTCGGCCACCGTATCGCAGACGACACCGTCGACCATCTCCCCCGGCGGGGCCGGGGCAGCCTCGTACAGCTCCTAGGTCAGTGCTAGCTGTGGAAGCACACCCTCACCGGGCAACCATACCCACCCCAGGAAGTGGCGCCGGACTAGATTACCAAGGACCTAGTTGGGCTTGCGGACCTTATCTGCGTGTATCCAACCCCTGCAGTATGACAAGGCCAACACATTATATATTAATTTGAACAAACATGAAGGCAAAAGGTTAAAAAAGACTAAATGCACTTCTCCCCGTTAGGCTGAATCAACCACCTGTGGTCGCAGGTCACCGGCACGGACGGTAGCTTAGTACCACCACGCTGGTAGACCTTCTTGCCCTCCTCAACCAGCTCGCCCTCGCTTTAGCTATCCTCAGATAAGGTCTCCTCGACATCATCACCATGGTCGCTAGTCTCCGGAGTCACGTGTGACGAAGACTCTGGGACCGGAGTCTCCTGGGAGGAAGACTTTGGGACCCGAGTGTCGTGGGAGGAAGACACTGGGACCCGAGGCTCATCGACCCGAGGCTCGGAAACCAGAGGCTCGTTGACCCGAGGCTCGTGGATCGGAGTCCGACACGGGTCCAGGTCAGACGGGTCCACCTGAGACGGAGCACTCCGGTGGTCCGGAGACTCAGCGGGGGGTGGCGGCGAGGAAGGCAGAACAACCTTCCTACCTCTCCCGGCGCCCCGTCCACCTCTACCTCCACCCCTCTTCTTCCCCCGACCTCCTCTCACGGCCGAAGAAGAAGCGCCCGCCGAAGGTGCTGGGGGTGTATGCATGCTGTCTACCAGCACTCTCCGAAGGTTCTAGGGTGGAATAACAACACCCCTCCCACGCGCTGAGGTAGGAGGCTCGGAGCGCTCTCGACCCAAGCCCACCATATGTCAACACCTGCAATGACAAAGAGTAAACAAAATTAGTACAACATAAACATAAAAAAAATTAGTGTGTATCATCATCATGAACATAATAAAAAATTAAATACCTAATAACATTAACTAATTAATATTGGGGTGTCGGTGTCGGTGTCGGGGGTGCCGTGTCAGGATCTCGGGTTGTCGTGTCGGGGGTCGGGGTGCCGGTGGTGTCGTGTCGGGGGTCGGGGTGCCGGTGGTGTCGTGTCGGGGTGCTGTGTCGCGGTCGGGGTGCCCCTCGGCAACCCTTGACCATCGGCAACCCTCGGGGGTCGGGGTGTCGGTGGTGTCGTGTCGAGGGTCGAGGGGTCGAGGTGTTGGGGTGTCGGGGTGTCGTGTCGAGGGTCAAGGGGTCAGGGTCGTGTCGAGGGTCGAGGGGTCGGGGTGTCGGGGTGTCGTGTCAGGGGTCGGGGTGTCATGGTCGGGATGGCAAATCCTCGACCCCTCGGCGACACTCGACCCCTTGACCCTCGACACGACACCCCGACCCCTCGACACGACACCCCAACACCTCTTCTTCTTTTACTTCTTTTTTCATCTTTCTTGTTTATTCTTAAAAAAACTACCTAAACTAATTAACTAAATAACCTAAACTAATTAAACCTAAACTAACTAAACTCAAAAACCTAAACTAATTAAACTAAATAACCTAGACTAATTAAACCTAAACTAACTAAACTAGAAAACCTAAACCAATTAAACCTAAACTAACTAAACTAAACAACCTAAACTACTTAAACCTAAACTAATTAAACTAAATAACCTAAACAAATTAAACCTAAACCTAAACTAATTAAACCTAAACTAACTAAACTAAAAAACATAAACTAATTAAACCTAAAATAATTAAACTAAATAACCTAAACCTAAACTAAAAACAGAAAAAAAAACAGAAAAAAGGAGATGGGGTGGGAGGGGCTCACCGTGGGGGAGGGGCGGTGATAGGGCGCGGTGGCGACGGGGCGGGGAGGGGGCGGCGACGGGCGGCGCTCCTCGGGGGCGGTCCACCGGCGGCTGTGGCGGGGAGGCTCGGGAGGGGGTGGGGAGGCAGGGAGGGCGCGGCAACCGGGCGGGGGGGCGGCGACGGAGAGGTGGTGGGCTGTAGGGGCGACGAGGCGGCGGCGGTGCTCGTCAAGCGGAGAGGAGAGGAGAGGAGTGTTAGGACCCCGATTCCAAGTCACATTGATCTAGCCGGTAACACCTCATATCACTTTGCGGCCTCACGCACGGTATTCCCACGGGTGTCGCCTTACCATGGCCCGGGACCGTTTGTGCCTTTTGGCTCACGTATATGATAGTGTCGCTAGCATCCATATGATAGAGAACCCGGGCCGACATGACTAGTCGTGAACCCAAAGTGGCACTAACTTACGGGGACAGGCATACATGAATCAACATCGAGCATGTCGATCAGCAGCGTGCGAATCCGGGCTGTAGCACTGGGCTAATAGGACTCCGGTGAGCCAGGCTGTAGCAGGCTAGGCAGGACTCCGGATCTCACCGCGTGACATTTCCCCAAAGGGACAGACACAGGAATGAAGTGAATCACATGCCGGCCAGTCAAGTGTTTTAGAGCAGTAGTGCTGGGCTAGCAGGACTCCGGTGAACCGGGCTGTAGCAGACTACTATAGCTCATGGAAGCACAAGACTACATTTCCCCATAAGAGAGGCTACCAAGGATAAACAACTAGATTGTCGGATCCCACACATACCAAGCATTTCAATCATACACACAATATGCTCGCTATGTGCAAATACAACATGGCATCACAACTAGACTCTACGACTCAAGTACTTATTCATTAGGCTCCGAGGAGCGAGATATTACAAACATGGGCCTCATGACCCAACATTCAGAGCATACAAGTCAAAGCACATGCGGAAGCTTAACCTGTCTGAGTACAGACAACTATAAATGAAAAGGCTGAAAGGCCTAACTATCTACTAGATCCTGCCGAGGGCACAAGATCGTAGCTGAGGTTACAAGCTAAACGTCGAAGTCCAAGCGGTACTACTAGCGAGACAGAAGTCTCTCTGCAAAACATAAAATAGGCAAACGTGAGTACAAATGTACCCAGCAAGACTTACATCAGAACTAGCTACATATGCATCGGTGTCAACAAAGGGGTGGTGGAGTTTATCTGCAGCAAGCCAGCTTTGACTCGGTGGCTATCCTAACTACGACTGCAAGTAACTCTTTTGAGGTGGCGCACACGAGTCCACATATTCACCATATCAATACTCCACTATGGATCCGCTCCCGTCTCCCTACGAGAACGCCATCCATAACACTCACGCTTATCTTGCGCATTTTAGAGTATCCACTTTCACTTGTCTATGAACTGTTATAGGCAACCCAGAAGTCCTTTACCGCGGACACGGCTATTCGAATAGATCATATTAACCCTGCAGGGGTGTACTTCGTCACACACGCTCTCACCACTTACCGCCGTTTACACAGCATGTACTCGGCAACCTTCAAGCGGAAGCCCAGCGAGGGTGTCGGCCACAGCCTACCTAAACACTCAAGTCTCTAGTCCAGGTTTATCGCCTATTCAGGTTCCATCCGCAGGGAGTCCGGCCGAGGTTTCCCCATACGGCCCCAAACGATGTGTGTAGGGTTCCCGGGACACCAAACGGGCGACTCGGTACACCGTGCCACGAGCCTACCGCATCACAGCCCACCCCTCGGGTCAGCGCTGCGCACGGCCTCCAGCATACTACAAACACCAGAAACTACTTGCAACTCCTGGACAGAGGACAAGGGTGATTAAGAAGCCGAGAGGGTCCATTGGTTTCGGGCCCAATGCGTGGTAGTAACTGTATCATGGATCACAAACACAGAACTCAGTTCCCGAGGACGGCTTCAATGAGATAACCCACCATGTACTCCTACATGGCCTCTCACCGCTACCTTTACCAAATCGTGTTCACACACTTAGCTCACACATAGTAGGACATGTTCATCACCATTCCAATTCATCCCCGACGAATCAGACCCGACTCAACTCTAAGCAGTAGCAGGCATGACAAACAAGCATGAATGAGTAGGCACATCAGGGCTCAAACAACTCCTACTCATGCTAGTGGGTTTCATCTATTTACTATGGCAATGACAGGTCATGCAGAGGAAAAGGGGTTCAACTACCGCAGCATGTAACAGTTGAATCGATGTTGTCCTAATGCAGTAGAAGAGAGCAGGAGCGAGATAATGGGATTGTGTCGGAATGAACAAGGGGGTTTTGCTTGCCTGGCACTTCCGAAGATCATATAGCTCTTCATCAGTGTCATCGAACTCATCGTCGGAACCACGTCTATCGAGAGGGGACAACCACCGGCAAACAAGGAAGAACACAATCAATGCAATGCAACAATTATGATGCATGCTAAGACATGGCAATATGAATGTGTTTTGGCTAATGCAACTACAAACAGATGGGTTTGGGTCATTTTGAACCAAAGGTTCAATCCCAAACTCAAATTATGAATTTAAATAGTGCCTTATCATGTTTTGAACTAAACAGCAAGGTTAAGTTGTTTAGACATGCATGAAACCAGTACAGATGGATAGATTGGATTTTTCTGATCATTTTTCATATATAAATCTTTTCAATCTGAGTTATAGATTATTTTCTATGATTTTTAGAAGTTTGCTACATTTTCTGGAATTTCCTATATAAAAAATAAATCCAGAAATGAGTTATTGCATCAGCACTGCGTCACTGTGACGTCAGCTGGTCAACAGCGCCTAACCAGAGTCAAACCTGACAGTGGGACCCATATGTCATCGACTCAGCTAATTAATATAGTTAATTAGCCTTAAGTTAAACCTAACCAAAATGTCAGTGGGGCCGGGGCCCACATGTCAATGACCCAGGGGGGTCAAATCCCTGGTCAACCGGGGCTAAACCACCGGCGTTTAGCCGCCGGCGGCAGCAGACACGGCGGAAGGGCTCGGGATTGCTTCTCCGGCGCCCAATCGAGCAGAGGAGGGCACGCGCGGGGAGCTGGGGCTCGCCCGCATCCAGAGCGGAATGCGGCAGCAGCGGGGACGGACGGAGCTCGCCGGAAACGAGCTCGGGGCGGCGCTGGCGTTCGGGTGTTTGTGGCTACGGGGCTGCAGTGGCCGTGGTAGCGCGTTCATGGCACCTACAGAAACTACGCGAGGCGGCGAGCATGTTGGACACGACGCCCGGGCTGTTTGGTTGCCGGGGCCGCGTCGGCGGCGGGCGCAAGAGGCAGCGGGTGCGGTCAAGCTTGGTGCGGTCGCTACGGCATGCGAGGAAGAGAACGGAGAGGGGGGAAACGGCCAGCAGCTCACCACGGTCACAACGAGCGGGTTGGCGAGGTCGGGGAGGAGCTGATGAAGACGGGAGGTCGCCGGCGATCTCGGCGGCTGAACGACGAAGACGAGGTTGGGAACGACGCTGCAGGGCTTCCGGCGGGGCGTGACTCGGTGGGGAGGAAGAGGGGGGTCGAGGCGAAGCTTCGGAGCACATCGACGAGGCGAGGCAGTGGCTCTGGGCGCGGTGGTGCTCGTCGGCGGCGACGGCGCGCTCGGGCGTTCGCGGGAGAAAGAAACAGAGGGGGTGAGGACCACAGGGAGAGTGAGAGGGGTCGAGGCGGCTGCATGGCGTCACTAGAGAAGGCCAGGGCGTCGAGGGAGAGCGGCAAGCAGGAGGTGGCCGGGGCGCGTGCCGGCGTGCGACAAACACACGCCTCGCGTCCTTCTGGCGCGGGGTGGGAGACGACTGGCAGATGGTCCTGGTGGGCTGCTACAGTGCCAGGCCGGCCAGGTAAGCGCCAGGTATTCTCTCTCTTTTTTTATGTTAATGTTTTTCTATTTTTCTGTAACTTTGGGGCTTTATTAAAAATACCAAAACGTTTTCAAAAATCCTGAAAATAAATTGTGGGCTTTGTTTGGATTATTCCTAACAGCCCTCACTTAAGTTCAGAATTAATTGAGCACTTAAAATAATATACAACATTTAAATGCCCAATTGCAAATAGCATATGATTTAAATCAGAGCCCAAATATGTCATGGAAAAATGTGCATCACCTCTGGTTACTGTTTCCAGCATTTTCCAAGAATGATGAACATTTTTGAAAGCCATTTGGATTTACTGGAAATATTTTGGTTGAACCTAGTGAATTCCTTTAATGCTAGGGTTTAGGCAATCCCCATTTCAAGTTTCTTTCAAAGTTTAAACATGATGCACACATGAAGTTAGCCTAGTGCAATGTCAGAAGCTAGGGATGTGACAACTCACCCCCACTAAACAAGAATCTCGTCCCGAGATTCAAGTCGTGAGGTAAAAAGTCAGAGGGAGTACAAGGCTAACTCGATCTTCATGATCCATTGCTTTAAATTGATCCTGGCGTCTTTGCTTTCGAGATCTTCATCCAACACGATGATGACAGACAGAAACTCTACAGGATTCGATCTCCTTGAAGATCGGGCACTCAAGATCAACTCATGGAGTGAGACGTTGGAACAACTCTTGAGTTGAGACAGTGGATGGAAAGAAACAGATGACAAAGGTTTCAAGTAGTGAGGAGAAATTGACATGACTCCATAACGGGGCACCTCAGGGAGGGTGACTCGTAGAATCATCACTTAAGTGGCAAAAAGAATTACTTTTGATACATAGATCGTTGAGACTTTTTATGCCAGTCTGAGGCAATTCACATTTGATCTTTTGACGGAGTTCGAGGGAACGGCATACTCTGACTAGGGTGGATGATGTGGACTACCTTGTTGAAGACGACGCAAGGGGTGATTTGCTTATCACCGGAAATGGTCGGAACCCCTGGTGGGACCACTTTTGAAGATGGTCCTTATCAGTAATTACTGGGAAGGGTAATCCAAGGTAGCATAGCACAATGACGGTGCAAGCTGGGAACAAAAATGCAAATGCTAGGAATGATTCTAGTGACTGGGGAGAAGCTCGATAGTAGAGAGTGAATCTATTGTTTGAAAGGTTTAGCATAACCGAAGGAAACTGGGAGCAATTCCAGTTAGTGCCGATGATAACACCTAGTGCTTGTGCGTGCTCTCAAGAACTTGAGCATTTCCATATTCATCAAGGTTGTACCAATATCCGTGTCAAGGATCCTGGCAACACAACTTACTACCATGATGAATGGTGATGGATGATGCAGATGCAAAAGAGGATAACACCTTCTCGGATTTCACCTTAGCAAGGCCAAGGAATCAGATATCCGGATGATTGACCGAGAGACATTTAGCACTTCGCTTCTAATGTTCTCCTTGATGTGCTAGCATAACCCGTTCATATGGTTTGGTATCTAGAACATCAAGTAGAAGGTCGTACTTCGGGAGCACAAGAATTCATAAGGAATAACTACGGAAGTAAATCCTATGGAATCCTTATGGGGAGGTGGCCAACTTTATCAATCAGGATACTACAATAATAGGTCTTCCGGCTGGGTGTGTTGGCCACGACATCCACTTACCGAGTTACACAGACCAATATTATAGTTCTTGGGAGGCGTTCCAACCATCATATCTGCCTGAGATTCAGATCTGGCTGGTAACAGGATATTTCAGACTGCATGTCCGGAAAAAGGAAGTTTGCAACACAAATCGATGAGAAGACGATGCAAGATTCTCTGGAGATGGACTACGGTAGTAAGCTCCAAAACATGAGCTGGTTCTGCTACAAACATGTGAACACGTTGTCCCAGACAAGCATGCCCACATGGTAGTCTTACAATGAAACACTACCGAGTTCTGGTTGGGAACCATTAACGAGGATATCGAAGTTCTTTCATAAGTCCGGATTAGCTCTTATGAAGGAACTCCTTCTCCTTGAACAAGTCATTTAGTGGCTTGGTGTGCTAGGGATACATATAGAATGAAGGTTGCAAGTCTCCAAACCACGGTATACTTCACACATATGCATGATTGACTTGGGATGATTCCAGAGGAAGCAAAACAAACTTTCTCGAATTCACGGCGGCAACTTGCATCTAATGCACATGAATTAGAGTAAGTCACTTCTTTCATCCAAACATAGGCTTCATGAACTAGCACAAAGAAAATGCTTTCAAAAGTTTCCAATACTAGCTGGATGTTCAACACGAGTCATGGAGAAGGTAGCAGTATTGCTGATGGGCTCAACAACAATTCATCCAGGTTTCCATGGAGATGGAATTCCATAATTATGTGAACAAGTGATAGCATTGGTCAGACCCAAAAGATATAATGGTGTATGCTCGAGGGATCAACCACGAGTAAGACAACATTATGAACATCGTTGGTTCTGATTTGATTTGATGATAGCCCATACTCAAATCAAAGTCTTGATACGACAATAGGTCCAACAACTGATCACAGGGACCAATCGATGAAGATATCATCTATCTTCAACACACGCAGATATATCCCTTGAAATGAACTAAGCTAGCAAGCTTTTATCTTCCAACTCTCCAAGTTGTTGTTTAGCTTGACCAACTAGCTCAGGGTATCCAACACGGGTTCTTGGAGAAGGGGTGGTTTACAGGAAACCAACTTGTTCACGAACTCAACATATCGGTCAGGGACAACCTGGTGGTACTTCCAAGAAGATATTTGGAAAATCACGATCCACCGACATGTTATTAAGATCGAGAACAATCTTGCTTTTCAGGGCAAGATGATATGACCGAATAAGCAAGGACTGACACTATCCTAACTCATTAATCGAAAAGTGCACCGGGAAGAAGGACTAGGTAGCACGATCAACCTTAGAATGATGATTCAATAGCCAACATGCTAAGAATGAGAATATTGTCCATTTACTACCAAGCAACGGAGTTGCTAGGAGTATTGATTTCACGCATCACGATTCACTTGTCGGTGTTCCGGTTACAATAACACGGGACCGGGAAATGAATGATGATGGCGAGGAGTATCACTGCGTCAAGAATTCACAAAAGGTGGTGCAATTCCTACGATATTCTCGACATAAAGGGGGTAATACTCGAAGGTAGAATAGAACAAAAGCTGGTTAGGCATTTGATCTGCGGAATACAACTACTTTGACCCAATCCCAGAGATGGACGAGGTACTGGAGTTTGTTTCTCCTAGTCATTCCGGATTAGAATGGCTTGACAGACCACAAGAATGATAGGCATCGATAACACAAATGCACAATTACTCCTGACTATCAATTGATAGACGAGATCAGAATACAACTAAAGAGAGACAACTCAAAGGGACATATGGTTTTCTGAGTTGCGGATGCATAGATTTAGTATGTCAACAAGTTCCACATATTTCTTCCAGATGATCCATGCAGAAAGGTAGGACTGGCAGATTCACAATGCAGAATGGAGAACTCATCAAGAGCACTCTGGTTGTGATCTTTTGGGTCAAAGGAACTTCTGCCATATAGATTCATGGTATTGGAAGAATGATAAACCACGAACCTCGAGGACTATCGCAAGGTTACTAATATCCTAAAGGAACTAGCAAACACTATCAACATGAAGTAAGTAGGGTGAAGCTCGGGTTCAAAATCCCAAGAATAGAATGCCTACTAACTAATAACATCACGGGATGCTTTCGAGAAAGGTGACCAAAATCATCACACTGGGAACACAAAACATGGCTAGATTACTGAGTGGTCCTCTATGACACCTAGGGTCATAATAATAACTCCAACATATATGTCAAGGCAACAGAGTACCTCAACTCAACGATTAGTGTGGTTAATCTGGCCCAAAGGAACATCGAGAACGGAAAGAAGGGATTTGCAAATGCATCAGATTATTTAGAAGCCTGGGATGACTCAGACAGCATAACGGCTGTAAATGCTCAAAGGATTTGAGACATCCTGCAAAAATGGTGGCATAACCACTTAGAAGCACAATATCAAGGTTCCAAGACCAACTATGAACACATGGAAGTAGTAGAAACTGAACTGGGGCTTAAATCCATCAATCCTATGAGTCTACGAATTAGTAACACGTGATCCTGATAGAAAGATGAGAAGCCTAGTTTTTAATCCCCGTAGAAGAGAAGAGGGTGACTTAGATCAGAAGGGCATAAGGTAAAGGAGTAAAAAGAGCCTTACGTTCCCTCCCACAATCAATTCCCTTATATAACTAAACCATTTCTAGACACAACTTCGACCAGTTTGGCTTGGTAATCCTACAGGCAGTCAGGCTCTGATACCAACGCTGTCAGGACCCCGATTCCAAGTCACATTGATCTAGCCGGTAACACCTCATATCACTTTGCAGCCTCACGCACGGTATTCCCACGGGTGTCGCCTTACCATGGCCCGGGACCGTTTGCGCCTTTTGGCTCACGTATATGATAGTGTCGCTAGCATCCATATGACAGAGAACCCGGCCGACATGACTAGTCGTGAACCCAAAGTGGCACTAACTTACGGGGACAGGCATACATGAATCAACATCGAGCATGTCGATCAGCAGCGTGCGAATCCGGGCTGTAGCACTGGGCTAACAGGACTCCGGTGAACCGGGCTGTAGCAGGCTAGGCAGGACTCCGGATCTCACCGCGTGACATTTCCCCGAAGGGACAGACACAGGAACGAAGTGAATCACATGCCGGCCAGTCAAGTGTTTCAGAGCAGTAGTGCTGGGCTAGCAGGACTCCGGTGAACCGGGCTGTAGCAGACTACTATAGCTCATGGAAGCACAAGACTACATTTCCCCATAAGAGAGGCTACCAAGGATAAACAACTAGGTTGTCGGATCCCACACATACCAAGCATTTCAATCATACACACAATATGCTCGATATGTGTAAATACAACATGGCATCACAACATAACTCTACGACTCAAGTATTTATTCATTAGGCTCCGAGGAGCGAGATATTACAAACATGGGTCTCATGACCCAACATTCAGAGCATACAAGTCAAAGCACATGCGGAAGCTTAACATGTCTGAGTACAGACATCTACAAATGAAAAGGCTGAGAAGGCCTGACTATCTACTAGATCCTGCCGAGGGCACAAGATCGTAGCTGAGGTAACAAGCTAAACGTCGAAGTCCAAGCGGTACTACTAGCGAGACAGAAGTCTCTCTGCAAAACATAAAATAGGCAAACGTGAGTACAAATGTACCCAGCAAGACTTACATCAGAACTAGCTACATATGCATCGGTGTCAACAAAGGGGTGGTGGAGTTTATCTGCAGCAAGCCAGCTTTGACTCGGTGGCTATCCTAACTACGACTGCAAGTAACTCTTTTGAGGTGGCGCACACGAGTCCACATATTCACCATATCAATACTCCACTATGGATTCGCTCCCGTCTCCCTACGAGAACGCCATCCATAGCACTCATGCTTATCTTGCGCATTTTAGAATATCCACTTTCACTTGTCTATGAACTGTTATAGGCAACCCAGAAGTCCTTTACCGCGGACACGGCTATTCGAATAGATCATATTAACCCTGTAGGGGTGTACTTCGTCACACACGCTCTCACCACTTACCGCCGTTTACACAGCATGTACTCGGCAACCTTCAAGCGGAAGCCCAGCGAGGGTGTCGGCCACAGCCTACCTAAACACTCAAGTCTCTAGTCCAGGTTTATCGCCTATTCAGGTTCCATCCGCAGGGAGTCCGGCCGAGGTTTCCACATACGGCCTCAAACGATGTGTGCAGGGTTCTCGGGACACCAAACGGGCGACTCGGTACACCGTGCCACGAGCCTACCGCATCACAGCCCACCCCTCGGGTCAGCGCTGCGCACGGCCTCCAGCATACTACAAACACCAGAAACTACTTGCAACTCCTGGACAGAGGACAAGGGTGATTAAGAAGCCGAGAGGGTCCATTGGTTTCGGACCCAATGCGTGGTAGTAACTGTATCATGGATCACAAACACAGAACTCAGTTCCTGAGGACGGCTTCAATGAGACAACCAACCATGTACTCCTACATGGCCTCTCACCGCTACCTTTACCAAATCGTGTTCACACACTTAGCTCACACACAGTAGGACATGTTCATCACCATTCCAATTCATCCCCGACGAATCAGACCCGACTCAACTCTAAGCAGTAGCAGGCATGACAAACAAGCATGAATGAGTAGGCACATCAGGGCTCAAACAACTCCTACTCATGCTAGTGGGTTTCATCTATTTACTGTGGCAATGACAGGTCATGCAGAGGAAAAGGGGTTCAACTACCGCAGCATGTAGCAGTTGAATCGATGTTGTCCTAATGCAGTAGAAGAGAGCAGGAGCGAGAGAATGGGATTGTATTGGAATGAACAAGGGGGTTTTGCTTGCCTGGCACTTCCGAAGATCATATAGCTCTTCATCAGTGTCATCGAACTCATCGTCAGAACCACGTCTATCGAGAGGGGACAACCACCGGCAAACAAGGAAGAACACAATCAATGCAATGCAACAATTGTGATGCATGCTAAGACATGGCAATATGAATGTGTTTTGGCTAATGCAACTACAAACAGATGGGTTTGGGTCATTTTGAACCAAAGGTTCAATCCCAAACTCAAATTATGAATTTAAATAGTGCCTTACCATGTTTTGAACTAAACAGCAAGGTTAAGTTGTTTAGACATGCATGAAACCAGTACAGATGGATAGATTGGATTTTTCTGATCATTTTTTATATATAAATCTTTTCAATCTGAGTTATAGATTATTTTCTATGATTTTTAGAAGTTTGCTACATTTTCTGGAATTTCCTATATAAAAAATAAATCCAGAAATGAGTTATTGCGTCAGCACTGCGTCACTATGACGTCAGCTGGTCAACAGCACCTAACCAGAGTCAAACTTGACAGTGGGGCCCATATGTCATTGACTCAGCTAATTAATATAGTTAATTAGCCTTAAGTTAAACCTAACCAAAATGTCAGTGGGGCCGGGGCCCACATGTCAATGACCCAGGGGGGTCAAATCCCTGGTCAACTGGGGCTAAATCACCGGCGTTTAGCCGCCGGCGGCAGCAGACGCGGCGGAAGGGCTCGGGATTGCTTCTCCTGCGCCCAATCGAGCAGAGGAGCGCACGCGCGGGGAGCTGGGGCTCGCCCGCATCCAGAGCGGAATGTGGCAGCAGCGGGGACAGATGGAGCTCACCGGAAACGAGCTTGGGGCAGCGCTGGCGTTCGGGTGTTTGTGGCTACGGGGCTGCAGTGGCCGTGGTAGCGCGTTCATGGCACCTACAGAAACTACGCGAGGCGGCGAGCATGTTGGACACGACGCCCGGGCTGTTTGGTTCCCGGGGCCGCGTCGGCGGCGGGCGCAAGCGGCGGCGGGTGCGGTCGAGCTTGGTGCGGTCGCTACGGCATGCGAGGAAGAGAACGGAGAGGGGGGAACGGCCAGCAGCTCACCACGGTCACGACGAGCGGGTCGGCGAGGAGCTGATGAAGACGGGAGGTCGCCGGCAATCTCGGCGGCCGAACGACGAAGACGAGGTCGGGAACGACGCTGCAGGGCTTCCGGCGGGGCGTGACTCGGTGGGGAGGAAGAGGGGGGTCGAGGCGAAGCTTCGGAGCACGTCGACGAGGCGAGGCAGTGGCTCTGGGCGCGGTGGTGCTCGTCGGCGGCGAGGGCGCGCTCGGGCGTTCGTGGGAGAAAGAAACAGAGGGGGTGAGGAGCACAGGGAGAGTGAGAGGGGTCGAGGCGGCTGCGTGGCGTCACCAGAGAAGGCCAGGGCGTCGAGGGAGAGCGGCAAGCAGGAGGTGGCCGGGGCGCGTGCCGGCGTGCGGCGAACACACGCCTCATGTCCTTCTGGCGCGGGGTGGGAGACGACTGGCAGATGGGCCTGGTGGGCTGCTACAGTGCCAGGCCGGCCAGGTAAGCGCCAGGTATTCTCTCTCTTTTTTTATGTTAATGTTTTTCTATTTTTCTGTAACTTCGGGGCTTTATTAAAAATACCAAAACGTTTTCAAAAATCCTGAAAATTAATTGTGGGCTCTGTTTGGATTATTCCTAACAGCCCTCACTTAAGTTCAGAATTAATTGAGCACTTAAAATAATATACAGCATTTAAATGCCCAATTGCAAATAGCATATGATTTAAATCAGAGCCCAAATATGTCGTGGAAAAATGTGCATCACCTCTGGTTACTGTTTCCAGCATTTTCCAAGAATGATGAACATTTTTGAAAGCCATTTGGATTTACTAGAAATATTTTGGTTGAACCTAGTGAATTCCTTTAATGCTAGGGTTTAGGCAATCCCCATTTCAAGTTTCTTTCAAAGTTTAAACATGATGCACACATGAAGTTAGCCTAGTGCAATGTGAGAAGCTAGGGATGTGACAAGGAGAAAGAGATAGGGCGACGGTGGGGGCGCGGGCTGTTATGTTATTTTGAAGCTTTGCCGTCCGTGTCGCCTTTGCCGTCCGCAAGTTGAGGGCAATGGATGCTTTGCCGTCCATTGGCGGACGGCAAAGAAGGTGCCCGTTAGGGCTTACCAGCAAGTGGGCCCAACACCCTCTTTGTCGTCAGCTAGCGGACGGCAAAGAAGCTTTGCCGTCCGCTGCCTCTTTGTCGTTGGCTTTCCGCTAGCTGATGGCAAAGCCTTTCTTTGCCGTTAGCTAGCGGACGGCGAAGATCCTGGTTCCAGTAGTGTATATAGGTGCGAGAAGGAGGAGAGGGCGGCTCGAGGAGGGGCAATCCTTCTCCTCTTCCACTTGGTGGAAGAAGGGAAGGATTCCTTCCCTTTCCCAATTCGGCCTAGGGCCTGCCATAGGCCGGCACCCCATTTGGGCCCCTGTGGGCCCACTAGGGGTGCTCATCATGACGATCCTTCACACTTTTCTTCCACAAGTAAAATCCCGGATTATTCGTATGTCTCTGCAACCCATTCCAATAACCCCGAAAACTTTCCATATATAGATTTGGAATTTTTGAAATCATGTTATAACTTTCCGGAATTCCCATAACACTTCTGGAACCATCCGAAACACTTTAGGAACTATCTGACATCTTTTAACTCATTTCTTCGACAATCAGGACTAGAACCCATTAAGCGTGTGACCCTACAGGTTCGGAAATAAGCGGACATGACCCGAAACCCCTTCCGGTCAATAGTTTAATAGCGAGATCTCGACACCCTTATTAACTGTCGCATATTCACGAAGTTCTCGAGCGAACCATTGTTTATGAATACCATTCCCTTTGCTTTTGGATAGGTTTACGAAACCCGAGGATAGATTATTGGTATCCCCATGATCAACTCCTATCACTATATCGGCTTGATTCTCTTTACTCATGTCCGTGTTCTGGTATCTCGTGGTCATAATCACAAGTGTGTGATAGAGGCAAAGGTGTCCTGTCTTTCGATGAGATGGTGATTATCGTTTTCGGAGGAGTAGACTTTGATGATTCGACTATGAACGTGTGAGGACATCGCGCCTTAGCAATCGCTAAACCAACTCCGAGAGGTTATTGACCATGCTGGAGCATGATCAACCTGACCACGAGGGTCTGTTTCCTGTAAGCAAAAGAAGAACAAACAAGAAACTGAGGTTGCAATCTGGATATTGCGAATATAAGAGGAAAGCTTTATTGATCAAGGTGGGGTTCCGTGAGGTCTTGTTCTGGTCGTTGAACACAAACGAAGTATGTAAGGTTGCAGCTATGGCGAACTTTAATCTAAACAGAACCCAAGCAAAAAGCTACTAGATTGGTCTACTTATATAGGAGCAAGGGGTGGCGCCCAAGGAGGTGGGAGGACGTCCCAAGGCAGCCTAAAACTAACCCTAGGTCGTACAAGGCCCATGGGCCCAAGTGGAGGTGATGTAACACCTTTGGACTTGGCACAAACACTAACTAAAACACAAAACCACATCTAACCAGAGGCTAGATGGATTATTTATTGCAAAACAAAACCTAAAAAGGCAAAAACAAAAAGTAAAATTGGGTTGCCTTCCCACAAGCGCTATTGTTTAATGCCCTTAGCTAGGCAAAAAACACGAATAGATCTAGGTATTGTCATCTTCCCCCTTTTGGAAGCAAAGAGAGAATTTCTTATCCATGGCATCTATCTTTCTATTTTGTGAAAGCACATGGCCATTAATAGTAGAAGAGAGATTAAGCACGTTACGAAAATTTGCATCTAAACTAGCCTTTATCTATTTGATTGTTTCATTTTGATAAAAGCACTTAAGAGCAGTTGCTTCAACATTTCTCCTTTGGGGTACCCAAATATGGTTTTCATCTTCTCATAAGAATCGATGGCATCCCCTCCAAGAAAACCATTTTCAAATATAGAATCCAAAACTTGTTTAAAAGAAGGAGGTAAACCAACATAAAAGCTTTTCAAGTATATCTCAATCTGGTATTGGGGAACATAGCTAGCTCTAATCCTTAACAGCCTATCCCAAGCATCTTTCAAAGATTCATCAAGAAAATAACAAAAAATTCCGGGATCATCTTCATCAAAATTGTTAAAATTTTCCTTAACAATCCCGGTAAGTCTTTCTGTAGCATCATTATTTATGAGCTTAGAAAGGACATAAGGGCTATCCAAGGTAATAAAATTTGGGAGAAATCCCTTAGCCCTTTTGAGGTCGGCCATGGTGATAGGAAGACGGACTAGGGCAAACAAGAGAACGGCGAGAGAAAAGGCAAATCTTTTTGAAAATCATTTTAGAAGTGGGGGAGAGGAAAACAATGCAAGAGATGAGAGTTTATGATGGGTACTTGGTATGTCTTGACTTGGCGTAGATCTCCCCTGCAACGGCGCGAGACATTCTTCCTGCTACTTCTTGAGCTTGCGTTGGTTTTTCCCTTGAAGAGGAAAGGGTGATGCAGCAAAGTAGAGATAAGTATTTCCCTCAGTTTGAGAACCAAGGTATCAATCCAGTAGGAGACAACACACAAGTCACCGAATACATGCATAAACAATCAAACAACTTGCACCCAACACGATAAAGGTGTTGTCAATCCCTTCACGGTTACTCGCAAAAGTGAGATCTGATAGAGATAGATAAACAGTAAATTAAATATTTTTGGTATTTTTTGTTTATAGAACGGAAAGTAAAAGATTGCAAAATAGTAGATCGGAAACTTATATGATGGAAAATAGACCCGAGGGGCATAGGTTTCACTAGAGGCTTCTCTCAAGATAGAAAATAATACAGTGGGTGAACAAATTACTGCCGAGCAATTGATAGACAAGCGCAAAGTTATAAAGATATCTAAGGCAATGATCATGAATATAGGCATCACGTCCGTGTCAAGTAGACCAAAACGATTCTGCATCTACTACTATTACTCCACACATCGACCGCTATCCAGCATGCATATAGAGTATTAAGTTCATAAAGAACGGAGTAACGCATTAAGCAAGATGACATGATGTAGAGGAATTAACTCAAGCAATATGATCAAAACCCCATCTTTTTATCCTCGATGGCAACAATACAATATGTGCCTTGCTGCCCCTACTGTCACTGGGAAAGGACACCGCAAGACTGAACCCAAAGCCAAGCACTTCTCCCATTGCAAGAAAAACCAATCTAGTTGGCCAAACCAAACTGATAGTTCGAAGAGAATTACAAAGATATCAAATCATGCATAAAAGAATTGAGGGAACATCCAAATAATATTCATAGATAAGCTGATCATAAATCCACAATTCATCGGATCTCAGCAAACACACCGCAAAAGAACATGGTATTGAGAATCAGAGAGAGAGAAGAAGCCATCTAGCTACTAGCTATGGACCCATAGGTCTGTTGTAAACTACTCAGGCTTCATTGGAAGGGCAATAGAATTGATTTAGAAGCCCTCCATGATCGAACCCACCTCCGGCGCGGCGCTGAAAAAGGTCCCTAGATGGGATCTCATGGGTACAGAAGGTTGCGGCGGTGAAAAAGTGTTTTCGTGGATGCCTCTATTGGTTTGGGGATATATGGGAATATATAGGCGAAAGAATTAGGTCAGGAGGTGCACGAGGGGCCCACAAGGGTGGGGGCGCACCCTACCCCCTGGGTGCGCCCTCCGTCCTTGTGGCCACCTCGTGGATCCTCCGACTTCATCCCAAAGTCTCCTGGTTGTCTTCTGGTCCAAGAAAAATCATCGCGAAGGTTTTATTCCGTTTGGACTCCATTTGGTATTCCTTTTCTGCGAAACTCAAAAACAGGGAAAAAATAGGAACTGGCACTGGGCTCTAGGTTAATAGGTTAGTCCCAAAAATAATATAAAATAGCATATTGATGCATATAAAACATCCAAAATGGGTAATATAATAGCATGGAACAATCAAAAATTATAGATACGTTGGAGATGTATCAAGCATCCCCAAGCTTAATTCCTGCTCATCCTCGAGTAGGTAAATGATAAAACGGAATTTTTGATGTGGAATGCTACCTAAAATACTTATCAATGTAATTTCTTTATTGTGGCATGAATGTTCAGATCCATAAGATTCAAAACAAAAGTTTAATATTGACATAAAAACAATATTACTTCAAGCATACTAACAAGGCAATTATGTCTTCTCAAAATCATATAGTCTGGCTATGCTCCATCTTCATCACACAAAATATTCAAATCATGCACAACCCCGATGACAAGCCAAGCAATTGTTTCATACTTTTGATATTCTCAAACTTTTTCAACTTTCACGCAATACATGGGCATGAGCCATGGACATAGCACTATAGGTGGAATAGAAGGTGGTTGTGGAGAAGACAAAAAGAAGGAGATAGTCTCACATCAACTAGGTGTATCAACGGGCTATGGAGATGCCCATCAATAGATATCAATGTGAGTGAGTAAGGATTGCCATGCAACGGATGCACTAGAGCTATAAGTTTATGAAAGCTCAAAAGAAAACTAAGTGGGTGTGCATCCAACTCGCTTGCTCATGAAGACCTATGGCAATTTGAGGAAGCCCATCATTGGAATATACACGCCAAGTTCTATAATGAAAAATTCCCACTAGTATATGAAAGTGTCAACATAGGACACTCTCTATCATGAAGATCATGGTGCTACTTTGAAGCACAAGTGTGGTAAAAGGATAGTAACATTGCCCCTTCTCTCTTTTCTCTCATATATTTTTTTATTTTGGCCTTGTCTCATTTTTTTGGCCTCTTTCCCCTTGTTTTTTTCGTCCAGAGTCTCATCCCAACTTGTGGGGGAATCATAGTCTCTATCATCCTTTCCTCACATGGGACAATGCTCTAATAATGAAGATCATCACACTTTTATTTACTTACAACTCAAGAATTACAACTCGATACTTAGAACAAAATATGACTCTATGTGAATGCCTCGGGCGGTGTACAAAGATGTGAAATGAATCAAGAGTGACATGTATGAAAGAATTATGAACGGTGGCTTTGCCACAAATACGATGTCAACTACATGATCATGCAAAGCAATATGACAATGATGGAACGTGTCATAATAAATGGAACGGTGGAAAGTTGCATGGCAATATATCTCAGAATGGCTATGGAAAGGCCATAATAGGTAGGTATGGTGACTGTTTTGAGGAAGGTATATGGTAGGTTTACGGTACCGGTGAGGCTAGCAATGGTGGAAGGGTGAGAGTGCGTATAATCCATGGACTCAACATTAGTCATAGAGAACTCACATACTTATTGCAAAAATCAATTAGTTATGAAAACAAAGTACTACGCACATGCTCCTAGGGGGATAGATTGGTAGGAAAAGACCATCGCTCGTCCCCGACCGCCACTCATAAGGAAGACAATCTATAAATAAATCATGCTCTGACTTCATCACATAACGGTTCACCATACGTGCATGCTACGGGAATCACAAACTTTAACGCAAGTATTTCTCAAATTCACAATTAATCACTAGCATGACTCTAATATCACCATCTTCATATCTCAAAACAATCATAAGGAATCGAACTTCTCATAGTATTCAATGCACTTTATATGAAAGTTTTTATTATATCCCTCTTGGATGCCTATCATATTAGGACTAAATTTATAACCAACACAAATTACCATGTTGTTTAAAGACTCTAGAAATAATATAATTGAAGCATGAGAGTTCATTAATTTCTATAAAATAAAACCACCGTTGTGCTCTAAAAAGATATAAGTGAAGCACTAGAGCAAAATTGCCTAGCTCAAAAGATATAAGTGGAGCACATAGAGTATTCTAATAAATCACGATTCATGTGTGTCTCTCTCAAAAGGTGTGTACAACAAGGATGATTGTGGCAAACTAAAAGGAAAAGACTCAAATCATACAAGATGCTCCAAGCAAAACACATATCATGTGGTGAATAAAAATATAGCCTCAAGTAAAGTTACCGATAGACGAAGACGAAAGAGGGGATGTCTTCCGGGGCATCCCCAAGCTTAGACTCTTGGTTGTCCTTGAATATTACCTTGGGGTTCCTTGGGCATCCCCAAGCTTAGGCTCTAGCCACTCATTATTCCATAGTCCATCAAATCCTTAGCCAAAACTTGAAAACTTCACAACACAAAACTCAATAGAAAATCTCATAAGCTCCGTTAGTATAAGAAAATAAATCACCACTTTAGGTACTGTTGTGAACTCATTCTTTATTTATATTGGTGTAATATCTACTGTATTCCAACTTTTCCATGGTTCATACCCCCTGATACAACCCATAGATTCATCAAAATAAGAAAACAACACAAAGAAAACGGAATTTGTCAAAAACAAAATAGTCTGTAGCAATCTGGAGATTTTGAATACTTTTGTAACTCCAAAAATTCTCAAAATTTAGGAAGACCTGGGAAATTTGTTTGTTAATCTTCTTCAAAAAGAATCAAATCAAAAGCACACTTCTGTAAAAAAATGAAAATTAATTTCCTGGTCTCAAAAGTTTCTGTTTTTCAGCAAGATCAAATCAACTATCACCGTAAGCTATCCCAAAGGTCTTACTTGGCACAAACACTAATTAAAACACAAAACCACATATAACCAGAGCCTATATGAATTATTTATTGCAAAACAGAACCTAAAAAGCAAAAAACAAAAAATAAAATTGGGTTGCCGCCCAACAAGTGTTATTGTTTAACGCCCTTAGCTAGGCAAAAAACACGAATAGATCTAGGTATTGTCATCTTCCCCATTTTGAAAGCAAAGAGAGAATTTCTTATCCATGGCATTTATCTTTCTATTTTGTGAAAACACATGGCCATTAATAGTAGAAGAGAGATTAAGCACGTTACGAAAATTTGCATCTAAACTAGCCTTCATCTCTTTGATTGTTTCATTTTGATAAAAGCACATAAGAGCAGTTGATTCAACATTTTCTCCTTTGGGGTACCCAAATATGGTTTTCATCTTCTCATAAGTATCGGTGGCATCCCCTCCAAGAAAACCATTTTCAAATATAGAATCCAAAACTTGTTTAAAAAAAAGGAGGTAAACCAACATAAAAGTGTTTCAAGTATATCTCAATCTGGTATTGGGGAACATAGCTAGCTCGCATCCTTAACAGCCTATCCCAAGCATCTTTTAAAGATTCATCAAGCAAATAACGAAAACTTCTGGGATCATCTTCATCAAATTTGTTAAAATTTTCCTTAACAATCCCGATAAGTCTTTCCGTAGCATCATTATTTATGAGCTTAGAAAGGACAGAAGGGCTATCCAAGGTATTGAAATTTGGGAGAAATCCCTTAGCCCTTTTGAGGTCGGCCGGTGATAGGAAGATGGACTAGGGCAAACAAGAGAACAGCGAGAGAAGAGGCAAATCTTTTCGAAAATCGTTTTAGAAGTGGGGGCGAGGAAAACGAGAGGCGAATGGTGAATAATATAATGCAAGAGATGAAAGTTTATGATGGGTACTTGGTATGTCTTGACTTGGCGTAGATCTCCCCGGAAACGGCGCCAGAAATTCTTCCTGCTACTTCTTGAGCTTGCGTTGGTTTTTCCCTTGAAGATGAAAGGGTGATCCAGCAAAGTAGAGATAAGTATCTCCCTCGGTTTGAGAATCAAGGTATCAATCCAGTAGGAGACAACGCACAAGTCACCGAATACCTGCACAAACAATCAAACAACTTGCACCCAGCGCGATAAAGGGGTTGTTAATCCCTTCACGGTTACTCGCAAAAGTGAGATCCGGTAGAGATAGATAAACGGTAAAGTAAATATTTTTGGTTTATAGAACGAAAAGTAAAAGATTGCAAAATAGTAGATCGGAAACTTATATGATGGAAATAGACCGGGGGCCATAGGTTTCACTAGAGGCTTCTCTCAAGATAGAAATTATTACGGTGGGTGAACAAATTACTGCCGAGCAATTGATAGAATAGTGCAAAGTTATGACGATATCTAAGGCAATGATCATGAATATAGGCATCACGTCCGTGTGAACTAGACCGAAACGATTCTGCAGCTATTACTATTACTCCACACATTGATCGCTATCCAGCATGCATCTAGAGTATTAAGTTCATAAAGAACGGAATAACGCATTAAGCAAGATGACGTGATGTAGAGGAATTAACTCAAGCAATATGATGAAAACCCCATCTTTTTATCCTCGGTGGCAACAATACAACACGTGCCTTGCTGCCCCTACTATCACTGGGAAAGGACACCACAAGATTGAACCCAAAGCCAAGCACTTCTCCCATTGCAAGAAAAACCAATCTAGTTAGCCAAACCAAACCGATAGTTCGAAGAGAATTACAAAGATATCATATCATGCATAAAATAATTCAGAGAAGATTCAAATAATATTCATAGATAAGCTGATCATAAATCCAAAATTGATCGGATTTCGGCAAACACACCGCAAAAGAGTATTACATCGAATAGATCTCCAAGAACATCGAGGAGAACATGGTATTGAGAATCAAAGAGAGTGAAAGCCATCTAGCTAATAGCTATGGACCCGTAGGTCTGTGGTAAACTACTCACGCTTCATCGGAAGGGCAATAGAGTTGATGTAGAAGCCCTCCGTGATCGAATCCCCCTCCGGCAGGGTGCCGGAAAAGGTCACTAGATGGGATCTCACGGGTATAGAAGGTTGCGGCAGTGGAAAAGTGTTTTCGTGGATGCCTCTGTTTGTTTGGGGATATATGGGAATATATAGGCGAAAGAATTAGGTCAGGAGGTGCATGAGGGACCTACAAGGGTGGGGGCGCACCCTTCGTCCTTGTGGCCGCCTCGTGGCTCCTCCGACTACATCTCCAAGTCTCCTGGTTGTCTTCTGGTCCAAGAAAAATCATCACGGAGGTTTTATTCCGTTTGGTATTCCTTTTCTCCAAAACTCAAAAACAGGAACTAGCACTGGGCTCTAGGTTAATAGGTTAGTCCAAAAATAATATAAAATGGCATATTAATGCATATAAAACATCCAAAATGGGTAATATAATAGCATGGAACAATCAAAAATTATAGATACATTGGAGACGTATCATCCTCCTTATCCTCCCCTTCTTGAAAACAAACCCGTCATCGGCCTTGCTTAATCTGAAATGTGGGTAACAACAGAGACAAGGTGTACATGTTCTATATGTATATGTATCCATTTTTATTTCCCTTGGTTTTTGCACATATGACACATGTATACATGAGTAACTTTCATATGTCATAAAATAAAAAGCCAAAATATTAACACAAGAAGTAGAAGCCATGAAAATATTGCAACTCAGTTTGCACATATAAGTGAAGCTCTTCTTCATATAAAAAGATTGACAATGTTCATCATTAAACCATCTCAACATCGGTGAATAAACTTTAATTGCTTCATATTTACATGCTACAACGTGCTTAAATAAGCAAACATGTAACAAGTCATTTGACACAGAATCATCACGAAGATTAGAGGTCATATCAAAATGATTAAACATTGGCTCGATTATTTTCAAATGTATTTGATCCAAATCTGATTTATTTTTTGATTCACATGGTTCTTTTTTGCAGTTAATTTAACGGGTGCACTCGACATTGTTGATATTGCAGTTGTTTGATCACATGACAAAGTCAAATCATCAACATGGTCCTCTAAAATAGATGGTGTGGTCAAAGTAGTGGGTAGCTCATCACATGGTGCATTTAAATTGATAAGGCATTCATCGTACTCATGTGGAGGTGGAAGATCAGTACATTTTTTATTACCTTTTATGGTCAACTCAGATGATGTAGGCACTCTCGATCGTGATGTGTCACATGGTGGACGTGATGTAGTCCTCACAACAACGGATGTAGTTGTCATAGTATGCCTAGTAGTTGAAGGAACTACCGTATCAACTCTTGGAATGTGCACCGTGTGCTTGTTCTCCTTGTGGGCGTTTTATTTCCTGTTCAGCTTTGCAAGCAAGACGAAACAAATGGTCCATAGGATAGCACTCTTCATGTATTAGTATCTCTTGAATATCGCGGTTTAATCCTCCCCAAAATCTATCCATAAAATCTTCTTCACTTTCTTCTAAAAATGAAGTAGTTTGTAAATCATCATAATATTTTGTTACGGTGTCAGTGCCTTGTTTTAAATGTTGTCATTTTTTAATCAATCGTGGGAGGAGCAAATCCTAGTCTTGAAATATCGCTACCGAGATATACGTTTTTGGTATACCTGTAAGTCACCTTTATTCACATCCATTTACGGAGTGACATGTGGTAAACCCCAAAGTAACCATCCGGCATGTTGGTATACAAATTCTCATGGTCTAAGGAACAATCCAAACGTGAAAAACATATATGAAGTGTCGATAACTTAGCAACGATGACATCTCTCGATAATTCATAAGTTGGGTCTATCCAGCACCATTGTTCCGGTAGCATGTTCTCATTATTGATATCATCCTTGTTACTATAACAATCTTCATTATCAGGAAAACAAGATCATCATCAATACATGAGCTAGTCTTACAGGCATGACTATGGATCATCTTGGTGTTTATGTTTCCACACATGCAATTCGGTTTTCCTCTCAATCTCATATTCAAGAACCAATGCTATTATAGCATAGAACTATAAACTTAATTATGAACATGGAAATGTAATAATACTAATATCATTCTCTCTAGAGCATATTTCCAACAATGATGAAGCATCTCAACCCTCCAGAGGAGATCCTGTAGGTTTATATTGATTGCAACAAGAGGATCGTCATGAGATTTTACATCGTGACGGTTTACAGGACGTGCGATCCACGTTATAGAGAGGAATCAAGATAGGGAGAAGTGATAGCAAAACTTAAAGGAAATGGCTAACTCTAACAACCTATCTCTTACGTATATGACTTGGAATACCAGATATTTAACAAGCTTAAGCATCTGGCAAAGGGCGATGTATCCAAAATGCTGGCACACCTTGATGCCAGGTAGTGGCCCAATCGCTCATCTCAAATGATGCATTCATCTCGCCCTTGAAGTGCGAGCTTTCTTCCTCGATGGAGGTGATGATGATAAGGCCGTCAACATATAGCCCGTTGGATTGGGTTGTGTTCGGTGGATTCTTTTGCGGTCTTGGATTTCTATAAGATCGAGTTGACTTTGTTGGATCCCTTTACCTTCGCAATACTCTCGGTTTTCACCCACTTGAGTGAGGCTCGACTAGACACGGAACCCAAGCCGAGCCTCTAGCGGCACTTATTCGAGTTGAAGAAAGATCAAGAGGTCTTCCCATGATGGGACGTCGGGACAACAGGATTTTGCATATGTTCTAAGCAGCACCGGAATTATCCTGTGGGGGATACATCCAGCCTCCCAAGAACTGTCAATTTTAGTGGTTCTACCATCGCCCTGACCCATCTCACGGTTGCATATCATCAGCAAGGATCTAGAAAGCTTGGTCGAGGTTGGCTTGGGATGTGGCCCTGGACTTCTAGAGCACTGCTTTCTTCCCCTGTTCCATCGAGAATCTCCGATGTGCGAGTACCCTCGCAGGAGGCTGCCTCCGCAATCATCGGGAATGGCTTAAATCGGTCCATGTACCCCATGAGGCAGTTTTCTTTTCCGTCCTAATGATCAGGCGACACTTCAGGATCGGGTGATCCTGTGCCACCCAGGGACCAATGCTCTAGTTGCCTTCCATTTTTTCCGTTGTTGCCGTGTGTTTATTCTGTTTGTTGCATTATCATAACTATTTTGCATATTTCATTCCTCTATGTTGATGCCATGATCATGCTGAATGCCATTGCCATATATTGCTTCTTGCACCATGTTCATCTTTTATTATATTGCATTGTGCCATCCTTGTTTGTTTGCCATGGTCATCTCACTTGCTTTGTTTCATGCTTCATGATGTGATATTGCCTTTGTCATTTTTGTTGCATTTGCATCATGATCATCATTGTAGTGTGCATATTTGTCGTGTGCTTGTTATCTTTGTGAACTCCTTCTCCTCATCTTCTTTGTTGTTTCATCTTGCCCTTTCCATCTAAAACATCATCAAGTGCAACACCCCATCACTAGCTTCTTCCTTTCAATTCTCACCCATTTATTGCAAGTGGCATTTTCCTGTCCCAGTAAAATGTTCACTTACTTTCTGTAAATCTTACACCACGCCTTCAACCTCTCTGTTAAGTTTCGGCTCATTTGGGTTTGATTTGGTTGGTTTCAAAAATGGCTCAAGTTTGAATTTAATTCAAACTTGAATTATTTTTCTATCTATAAAAATTGCCAAGTCTATTTATTCAAATTGTGCATAATGCAAGGACTCCAGCTATATTCTCATATCCCTCTCACGCCTTACCTTTATCTTTGAGCTTTTCTCCCTTATTTTCTGTTTGAGGAAATTGAGAAAAGAAAGAATAAGCAGGAGAGAGAGAGAGAGCCCAGCACCAGCAGTAGCAGCCCATCTCCCTGGCCCACCTCACTTACCTCTTTCAGCCCACCCAGCCCTCCAGCACGATTACCCTCTGTCCTTCTTCTTCTTCATTGTACGTGTTTTCATATTTGACGCATTATGCGTCAAACTGTCTGGCAAACGCACTGGGGATTGAACAGATCGACGAGACGAGCTGGTCCATTTAGAAGCGAGTGGTGCATTCCAAGGATCCCGGATTTGGAAACCTTCTGGAAGGTTCCATCCGGTTCTTTCTGGTTCTAGAAGGTTCACAAACCGGTTTACTTTTTCTGTTTCTTTTTCTTTTATGCAATTTTGTTTTTTCTTTTCTCTCCTTTTTATGTTTTTCCTTTTTTGTTTCTCCTTTACTTTACTTTTTTTCCATTTTTGATTTTTTCAACTTTATTTCTTATTTTAAATAAATGTTCGGAAATTTAAAAAAATGTTAGCATTCAATCATTTTTTTCTAAAAGTTTCCTCGTTCGAAATTTTGTCTGGAAATTCCAAAAAAGTATAGACTTTCAAATATTTGTTCGCTTCTTTTTACAAAAAATGTTCCAAATTAAAAAACAGAAGTTCAAAATTTAAAAATATTCAAAATTTAGAAAATGTTTGGTAATTTCACATAATATTCCCACATTGGAAATTTTAAAAAATATTCATGTCTCGAAAATTTCTTTGAAATTTCAAATAATGTTGGGGAATTTTGAAATGTTCCCACTTTCACATTTTGTTCACAAATGTAAAAAATGTTCCTGTTTTGAAAATTTGTTCCGAAATTCAAATAATGTTTGGGGAATTTTAAAAAATGTTCACATTTTTATTTTTTGTTCACAAATTTAAAAAATGTTTAGGAATTTCGAAAATGTTCCAGCTTTCAAAAATTATTCACTAATTCAGAAAATGTCATTTATTCAAATTTTATTCACGAATTTGAAAAATGTTCGGGCAATTTCAAAATTGTTCATGCATTGGAAAATTGTTCATAACTTCAAAACAAGTTCTTCCTGTTTTTCATAAAATGTTTTTGTTTTTTAACAAATTATTCATAATTTCAGAAAATGATATTGTTTTCAATTTTGTTTCTTTTTAAAAAAATGCTTGAGATTCCCCAAAAATGTTAACATTTTGTGTAAGCTTTTCCCGCTATAGTTTAGTTATTTTAGGTTTGCGCTGAAAGTTTGGCACAAAGGTTAGTTTGTCACTGTGGCTTGCTGAGCTTGCTCATTACTAGGAAGTCAGCGGATCGAATCCCAGCGCTAGCGTGCTGCATTTGTTCGAGTTTTCCCACATCGCGTTTCGAGTTTTTCCACATCGCGAACCCAAAATGGGTCGGCCCTGGTGATCTACGCCCTATGCGATGTGTCAGACTTTTTGACGCAACGAGCGTCACCCAGGACCTCCCTCATTGTACGGCAGCTCATCGACTGCGTCCACGTCAGTGCCTCAGGCGATTTGACGGCCGGAGCGGCTCCTGTTCACCTATAAAACCCTGTCCCCGGCCCTAGGTTTCCTCCTCGCTCCGTTTTCCCTCTCCTCTCTCTGCCGCCGTCGCAAGGTAGGTCCATGCCCACGCCACCATAGTCGTCGCCATGGCCGAGGAGAGCTCAAGCTCGTCCCCGGCATGTACAACTCTGTCATCTGTGTTGCTGCCATGGGGAGAGAACCGCCGCCCTCTTCTTCGTCTCCTTCGTCCACGCACGCGTCCATGAGCCCCGAATCGACCTCCTCGACGACCTCTTCTTCCCCTGCTTCTTCCTCTGCTTCACGGACCGAGCACCACCGCCAAGATTAGCGCATCCTTCCGCCATCTCCGGTCCCCTTCGACCTTGTATGACTCTAGCAGCACCCCCACGGTGAAGATCCGATCCTCTCCATCTCCCTCTCTGGTCCAGTTTGCATATCCATCACTTCGCACGTCTCCGGTGTCAGCCGCCATGGCCGTGGCCTCGAGCTCGAGCTCGTGCACCTCGCTACACAACACTTCTGTCTGCACCACGCCACCCCTTGCAGCTTCCGCACACACACACCTATCTGCACCCACGCGCGCGCACCCTATCTGCTTCGCCTCACGCGTCTCTGTACACACCATGCCTCGCCGCACATCGCCCGAGCCGAGCCGAGCCTGCTCGTGCTCGAGCACCTCCGTGCAGCCGATTGCCTCGCGCTCGCCATGCTGCTCAGCAGCCTCTGTTGCACCCACGCATGCCCCACTGCATGCTTGCACGCCCCGCCGAGGCCGTGGTCGAGCGCCCCGACCTGCAAGACCGGCCCTGTTTCTCTGTTATTTGCTCCGCTTGGGTTCAGATCTGATGTATGCATCTTCAGTCGAGTCCACTTTGCAGCACCAACACCCTCGCGTGTTGCTCCGCACCACGCACGCACAGCAGCAGCTCTTGCGTGCAAGCAGAGCCTCGCCCGCTGATGTCTTGTAGCCGCAGCCGCCACCGCGTTTTTCTCGCTGGCATCACCTCAGGGCACCTCCATGTGTTTGCTAGAGCAGAAGGCCATGCCTTCATGCGCCATTAGGTGTAGCGCTCTCATTCAAATCAAACGAGCAGCAATAGCAGGGTGGTTGCCGCCTCGCCCACGTAACCAGGAGGTACTGGTGTGCTGTTTCGTCAATATGCAACTCGTTGCATATTGAGCTCCGCTTAATTTGTAGTATTGTTTGTTGCACTTTGCCATGCCATGAATCATTAAAACCTGACATGCATCATACTTGGTTGAGCATCATGCCATGTTTATGTGATGTTTGTTTACCATAGTTTGCTTCTTTCTAGTTGTGCTTCTTCTCGATAGTTTCGGTTTCGTTGCGATTGTGAGGATTCGTTTGACTACATTGGTTCGACTACTTCATGGACTCCTTCTTCTTCCGAGCGGGATTTCACGCAAGATGATCATTACCCTGGATACCACTACTATCTTTGCTTTGCTAGTTGTCTCGATGCTATCGCTATGTCGCGCTACCTACCACTTGTTTATCAAGCCTCCCAAATTGCCATGATAAGCCTCTAACCTTTTCACCATCCCAGCAAACCGTTGATTGGTACCGCTTTGCTCAACCCCTCTTATAGCGTTGCTAGTTGCAGGTGCAGTGCAGGTTGTTCCATGTTGGGACATGGATATCATGGGATATCACAATATCTTTATTCAATTAATGCATCTATATACTTGGTAAAGGGTGGAAGGCTTGGCCTTTTGCTTGGTGTTTTGTTCCACTCTTGCCGCCTTAGTTTCCGTCATACCGGTGTTATGATTCATAATTTTGCGTTCCTAACACAGTCGGGGTTTATGGCCCCCCTTAACAGTTTGCTTTGAATAAAACTCTTCCAGCAAGGCCCAACTTTGGTTTTACCATTTGCCTAATAACAACTAAAACTTGCATAGGGACTTACCGGTACCCGAGGATAATTAATCAACAACCCCGGGCCAGTGCTCCTCATGAGTGTTGGTCCAAATTGGGCGATGTCCAGCGCCCCCTGGGCAACCAGGGTCTCAGCCAACCTGACGTCTGGCCCATCCCGAGTGCCCTGAGAACGAGATACGTGCGACTCCTATGAAGATTGTCGGTACATCGGGCAGTCTTGCTGGTTTTGTTTTACCATTGTCGAAATGTCCTGTGAACTGGGATTTCGAGCTTGATCGGGTTGTTCTGGAATGGAGGATTTTCCTCCGCAGATCGTGAGAGTTTGTGATGGACTAAGTTGGGACACCCCTGCAAGGTTTAATCTTTTCGAGAGTCGTGCCCGCAGTTATGTGGCAGATGGGAATTTATAATGTCCGGTTGTAGAGAACTTGACACCAGATCCGAAATAAACTACACCAACCGCATGTGAAACCGTGGCCGTCTCTTTTCGAGTGAGTTCAAGAAGAGAACACGGTGGGGTTATGTTTGACTCGTAAGTAGTTCAGGATCACTTCTTGATCATTACTAGTTGCGACCGTTATGCATAGTAACTCTTCTTACTCTTATACTTGTAAGTTAGCCACCATACAATGCTTAGTGCTACTGCAACCTCACCACTTAACCATTCCATACCCATTAGGCTTTGCTTGTCTTGATACCCATGGAAATGGGATTGATGAATCCTCGTGGCTCACAGATTACTACAACAACAGATGCAGGTACAGGTAATGTGATGATATGACGTGAGAGCGATGCTTGCTTGCACTACAAAAAAAATACACTTCCGTGATGATACGTGTTTGTCATAGTAGGTCGCGTTTTCTGTCATGCATGTACATCCATGATGAATTTATGATAGAATCAAGATAGTCATACCTGTGTTGTCGTGAAAGTGTTCCATGACATTGCCAAAATTATCATCGCGGAAGTGTCCACTTCCATGACGATAAATCGCGCGTCACAGAAGTGCTTTCGTCAAGGGTGACCGACACGTGGCATCCACCATAACGGAACGCCATTAAGCTATCGGGTCGGATTTTGGATCCGATAACCCGTTAACACCCACGACCAATGCCGATTTTCCACGTGTAAAATTCTCATTGGCTGACGGACCGACACGTGGACCGGCCCAAAAGTGGCCCACAAAGTTTAAATGGGCCGGCCCAACCGAAGGCCCATAAGATTTAGCAGACCATAATGGGCCGGCCCAGCTAAAGGCCCACAAAATTTAGCAAACCATAATGGACCGGCCCAGCTAAAGGCCCACATGATTTTGCAGACCATAATGGGCCGGCCCAGCTAAAGGCCCACAAGATTTTGCGGACCACAATGGGCCGGCCCAGCTAAAGGCCCACAAGATTCTGCAGACCATAATGGGCTGGCCCAGCTAAAGGCCAAACATTCTCTGTCAAATCGGCCCGTCAACGGCCTGTCCTAAACTTGTCATCAACGCAGCCCATGGTCACTTCTGGACCGTTAACAGTCCGCAGTAATTGGGCCGAATTACGGCCCGGTGTATTTTCGGCCTGTTAAAGGTCCGGCTTCATTTGGGCCCATTTACAGGCCATCAAAACTTTCGGCACATAAACAACCGTGAAGGATTTGGGTCATATTCGGCCATGTCTGACATTCGGCCTGTTAGAGGCCCACTATAGCTTTGGGCCACTTTCGGCCTGTTGTCATTTTTGGCCTGTTAACGCCGGACGTAAACCATGGGCCATATGTGGCCCAACGTCATACCGGGCCCATTAACGACCCATATAAAAATGACGATAATCTAGCCCGACCGAAGTTCTGGCCTGTTAAAGGCCCGTGTATTAGGTCGGCGCATTTACGGCCCGTCCGAATTTCGGCCTGTCAAAGATCCGCATCATAAATGGGCCACCATTTCGGCCTGCTAAGTCCAGTGGGTTATTTGGCACAATCAGGGCCCAATCTCACTTTCGGTCTATTAAAGGCCCATGTTTTTTATGGGCTCGAGATATTTACACCTGTAAACGGCCTATTTTTACCGAGGGCCCAAATTATGTTTAGGCCTGTTAAAGGCCCACTATAGGCACAGGCCTACCAGAAAAATATGAAAGCTTATGCTGATTTAGGCCCAGATATTTTTAGTGGGCACATGCCAATTTCGGCCCGTAATCGTTTTTAGCCCAGTTGGAATGGGCCCGACGAATGTTGGCATGTTGGGCTCCTACGAAGCTTTCGGCCGAATACATTACTAAGATAAACCTACACTATACAAAAATAGCGTCGTAATTACTACAGCCTGAGGCAGCATCATAAATGTTGTATCACAACAAAATAAATTCCAACCATACAACAAAAGGCCTATTGGCATAAAGTTTACAGTCCTTCCAGATAAAAGCACCATCACATGTATAGAAGCACAGATCATTTGACCTGAGTGCTAATGTTTCAGGCTGTAGAATCTGATGGAGCAGCACGATCTCCACCTTATTTCCGCCATTGCTCTTGAACAACGAAGCGAATGTCTGATAGTCTGGTTTCAAAACCATTCATATCTTTACGACATTTCTCAACCACTATTCTTGTTTCCGAAACAACGTCCATTAGGGATTGGACTTGTGTCTGGAGCACAGATATATCACTCTGTCTAGCAGGAAGATTTTGTTCAGTAGGCGATTTGGACGAGGTTACCTTGACAACCAACCCAGAATTACGCAGGAAGGTGCTTTTTGCACTGTTAGTGGAGAGATACTGACGCATTGCAGCAAGAGGTGACATTGTGCCTGTAGTAGCCTCATCACCTTCAGGTGGTTGTGGCTGTTAAATCATTTGTTCCATAGCTTCCTAAAAGTTTGAACTTGTAGATTAGTGTACCAGATAAGTTACTAATGAGACAAAAACAAACAAAGTAGGTTAAACGTTTATACATAACTTATTTTGGTGAACTACTGTAATACATTAGCATGTATTGTAGTGCCAACTACATAATAAAATCACTTTCGGAACAAATGTCCATGTAGCATGCCTACTGTATTGTCTATTTCCTCACATTCGTTGACATCTAAGGATAAAGAGACATGGTTTAAAGTAGGATGAACATAGTATGACATCATTCATATCATGGGCAAACAGATATAAAATAAACAGGCTATTTTATCATTGTGTGCGCACGTGAACATAACAACTAGATTACAGATCAAGACCAAAAGAATATCCTTCATCTCTTTTAAACCATGTAAGGTGAAATGATACGTTAAGACAACTGTGAATAAAAGTGAACAGAGTAACTGACATTGGGTGCAAGCCAAGTAGTTAAATGAACACATCACAGTACCAATCAGTTCAAGGCAGGAGGAGTAAGGACTTACAACAGCGGCTTGAACTGGTGTGCTCATGCCCTTCATCTTGCTGGTGTGGCAATCCTTGAAGATTTGCACTGCATTCGGTTCAGGTTCTTTTTGGTCCGCACGGGCTTTCCTCTGTATTTGGAACAAGTCAATATAGATACGATAATATGGCACAAAAAAAAGAAGGAAGTAGCAGCTATTTACAAGAGCCTCGCAGTGTGCAATATAGCTACGAGATCATGTTGTCTGTTGGAATTTCACTTTAGAACGGTTGGTTTTGTTCTTCAAACAGTTAGCCTAGAAGAAGATACACTTGTAAGGCACATACATAAATACAAGTTCAATATGTGGTCTGATCAAATACATATAGCCTACCTGATACTTTGGATCAGACTAGTGTTTAACGAGGGTTGTCTAGTCTTCATCTGTAATATATTCCACTAGAGATGTTTGGGCGATTTCATTGTTAGCCTTGCCTTCAAAGTGAGATTTTCTAAGGTGGTACCGATACGGTCGCAGCGCAGACTGAAAAACATGAGTGCATGCTTGTTTAGTTGCATCATCTTTCGGATCCAACTTGAACCTCATCTGTTGAAAAAAGAATGTGAGTCTTATTAGGAGGAAGCTAGAAAGTATGGGACAGAGCAAGACAATATTACTAATTGCGATGAATAACATTACTTACGGATAAATGGTCAAGGAAGGTGTTAAACTGGGTATTGTCTTTCTCATTCCTGTACTGGATCCACGTTGGGAGGATACGTGCATGACACCTAACGGCAACGGCTGCCTCTGATACTAACTTGGCTGACTCTGTAGCATCACGTGGCCTTTTTAAACCTGCCTCAAAATGGATCTCCATTCTTCCTCCTTTAGATTTTGTTAATCTATCAAGCATTATCCCTGATGTCTGTTTCCGCTTGCGTCGTGGTGCTAGTTCAACAACGAATATGGAAAGTGTTAGTGTACATCAAACTGTGAGAGTACATACAAAGGAGCATGCAACTGCAACTTGACTCGGTCAGGTACCGTCTTGGTGTTGATGCTCATGAGATTCATCTGATGTTGCCAAGTCCTGTTGTGTCAGCAGTGCTTCGGAAGTAGTGTTAGGTGTGAAGGCAGCTTGGGAACTGGCCAGTTCCGGAGCAAATGAACGAGTAACTGGTTGAGATGCTGGTACAGTTGAAGCGGATGCTGCAGCTGGTGGAGCAGGTGATACTGTGTTTGTAGATTTAGCCGGTGGACTTGGACCTACTACTGCACTATAAGTACCAGCAGAATCTCGACGGCAGAACCTTTTCCGTTTCACCCGACGAGTAACAGCACTCCCTACTATATTATTCTCCTTGCTCTTTTTTGACTTTGCCATGTCAAGCTGTACCCACAACACAAAAGAATAAAATCACTCTTGAGAACTCATTGATGCATGATACAGACAGGCAATACTTTGATGTAAGACAACCGTATGAGGATGGAATATGTAAGAAAAACAGGACGGCAAGACATATTTCACAGCTACGATGTGCAAACTAAGAAGAAGGATTTTCAAGAAAATAAGACACCATATGAAAGATGCAACCAATATTACTCTGCCAAGTTAAAAGTGTCTTGTCATAAGTGGCAATTCGAAAAATTAGAAGCAGTACAACATAGAAATCAATGCAAGATGCAACCACTATCAAACTGCCATGTTAAAAGCGTCCAATCATGAGTGGCTGATGCGGGATACACAACAGTAGTACTTTGATGTAAGAACATGGTATGATAGAGAGATGAAGTGTATTCTAGACACAGAAAGCCATTTCATATGCACATGTATAACGTATGAACTCAGCACGTGCAACTTAATCAAAATAGAAGAAATACAGGCTAGACAACATATGCAACATGAAACCAATTATCACACTGTCAACTTAGAGCAAGCACCTGCAATGGTGGAGTATGGGAGATGAAATCATCATGTAGACTTGGGACTTCAACTTCATTAGCAGTAGCAGTGGCAAATCTAGAGAGTCTCTGTTTGCGTCGGTCCGGAGGACCACCAACATCCCCTAACTTACTCTTTTCCTTCCTATTTTCTGATATTGCCTTATGAAGTCAAAACCACAAGAAGATGAATAAAATTAGCTCTGCATAACTGGTTGATGCATGATACAGACGAACACTACTTTGATGTAAGGCAAGCGCAGGATAGGAGGATGGAATATATACAAAAAAAGACAGCGTTTCATATTCACACGTACGATAGGAGGATGGAATATGTATGAAAAAACAGTAAGCGGAAGGCATTTCAACAAAATTAGAAGAAATGAAAACTAGGCACCATATGAACATGCAACCAATATCACTCTATCAGGTAAAAAGTGTCTCGTCGTAAGTGCCATTTCAAGAAATTAGAAGCAGTACAAGCTAGAAAGACAATGCAAGATGCAACCTACATCACAGTCCCAAGTTAAATGTGTCTTATGGGTAAGTGATCGTTGCAGGTATAAGTTGTAAGCTACGCAGATGCAATTCAACATAATCAGAAGCAATACAAACTAGACATCATACGGAAAACGCAACCACGTATAATAGTTCCAAGTAAGAGCAAGCACCTGTGATGGTGGAGTAGGGGAGATGTGCTCATCATGTACACGTATGTTCTAGAAACAGGAACACGTGTCATATTCACAGGCATTATGTGTAAAGTAAGCAGATGCAATTCAAGTTAGAAGCAATACAAGCTAGACATCACACGCAACATGCAACCACATATAATAGTGTCAAGTTAGAGCAAGCACCTGTGATGGTGGAGTAGGGGAGATGTGCTCATCATCTACACAACTACGTTGACTGTCCAGCCTTGTGTTGTCTTGCGAATCTTGTTGGGAGGATGGCGGAGTAGAATCTGTAGAGACCCCCTGTTTGAGTTGCTCCGAAGGACCACCATCATCCACTGCCGGACTAATTTCCTTCAGCTGTAATGATTTTGCATTGTGAAGTCAAACCGATAAGAAAAAGGAATAAAATTCGCTCTTCAGAACTCATTCATGCATGATACTGACGAACACTACTCGGATGAAAGGCAAACACATGATGCGAGGATGGAATATGTATGAAAAACAGGATGGTGTGAGATATTCACACCTATGATGTGGTAACTAAGCAGAAGGCATTTCAACAAATTAGAAGCACTGCAAGCTAGACACCATATGAAAGATGCAACCAATATCACTCTGCCAAGTTCAAACTGTATGGCCTTTCAACAAATTAGAAGCAGTACATGCTAGAAATCATATGCAAGACACAACCAATATCACAGTGGCGACTTAAAGGTGCCTTATGATAAGTGACTGATGCGGAATATGCAAGAATAGTAGTCTGATGTAGAAACAGGAACACATGTCATATTCACAGGCATTATGTGTAAAGTAAGCAGATGCAATTCAACAAAGTTAGAAGCAATACAAGCTAGACATCATACGCAACATGCAACCACATATAATAGTGCCAAGTTAGAGCAAGCACCTGTGATGGTGGAGTAGGGGAGATGTGCTCACCATCTACACAGCTTCGTTGACTGTCTAGCATTGCGTTGTCTTGCGAATCTTGTTGGGAGGATGGCGGAGTAGAATCTGTAGAGAACCTCCATTTCAGTTGCTCGGAAGGACCACCATCATCCAATGCCTTGCCAATTTCCTTCAGCTTTATTGATTTTGCATTGTGAGGTCATACCGACAAGAAAAAGGAATATCATTCGCTCTTCAGAACTCATTCATGCATGATACTGACGAACACTACTCTGATGAAAGGCAAAGTCATGATACGAGGATGGAATATGTACAAAAAAATGGGCGGCTTGACATATTCACACCTATGATGTGGTAACTAAGCAGAAGGCACTTCAACAAATTAGAAACACTGCAAGACACCATATGGAAGGTGCAATCAATATCACTCTGCCAAGTTAAAACTGTCTCGTCATAGGTGGCGTTCATCAAACTAGAAGCAATACATGCTAGAAATCATATTCAAGACGCAAACCGATATCACACTGCCAACTTAAAGGTGTCCCATCATAAGTGACTGATGCAGGATACACAAGAAGAGTAGTTTCATGTAAAAACATGGTGTGATAGACAGATATAGTATGTACCAAAAACAGGAAAGCATGCCATATTCACATGTATCATGTGTAAGCTAAGCAGATGCAGTTTACACTAAGTAGGAGCAATACGAGCTAGACACCATATGCAACATGCAACCAGATATCGCACTGCCAAGTTAGAGCAAGCACCTTGGATGGTGGAGTAGGGGAGCGGAGACTTGGACCTTGTAATGCACTATCAGTACAAGAAGAATCGGTACAGATGCTCCGTTTACGTTGCTGCAGAGGACCACCATCATCGCCTTCCTTACTATTTTCCTTCCTCTTTCTTGATTTTGCCTTGTCAAGTCAAACCCACAAGAAAAAGGAATAAAATTTGCTCTTCAGAACTCATTGATGCATGATACTGACGAACACTACTTTCATGTAAGGCAGCCGCATGATAGGAGGATGGAATATGTATGAAAAACAGGACGGCATGACATATTGACATGTATGATGTATAAAGTGTAAACTAAGCACAAGGTGCTTGAACTTGTTAGAATCGATGCAAGCTAGAAACCATATGAAAGATGAAACCAATATCACTCTGCCAAATTAAAAGGGTGCCCTAACAAATTATTTGACCAAATTAGAAGCAATACATGGCAACAGGCTAGAAATAATATGCAATATGCAACGAATAAAGGTGACTCGTCGTAAGTGATTGATGCAGGATACAGAAGAGAGGTAGTTTCATGTAAGAACAAGGTTAACACATAGATGTAGTGTGTACCAAAAATAGGAAGGCATGTCATATTCACAGGTATAGTGTGTAAACTAAGCAGATGCAATTTACCCTAATTAGAAGCATTACAAGCTAGACACCGTATGCAACATGCAACCACATATCACACTGCGAAGTTAGAGCAAGCACCTGTGATGGTGGTGTAGGGGAAGTGCGGTCTTCAGGTACAGAGCTACGTTCAATATCTTCATTTAGCCTTGCTGTTTCTTGAGAATCATGTGGAGAGGATGAAATTCCATTCTTTATAAGTGTATTGTGTCTCATATTAACCCAGGCGCGTGACTGTCTCATCATAAGCGATAGACGCAGGATACACAAGAACAGTTGTTTGATGTAAGAACATGGTGTGATAGGCAGATGTAGTATGTACCAAAAACAGGAAGGCGTGTCATATTCACATGTATAATGTGTAAGCTAAGGAGATGCAATTTAACAAATTAGGAGCATTGATGAGGGATACACAAGAAAAGTAGTTTGATGTAAGAACATGGTTAATAGAAAGACGTAGTATGTACCAAAAACAGGAAGGCATGTCATATTCACAGGTATAATGTGTTAACTAAGCAGATGCAATTTACCCTAATTAGAAGCATTACAAGGTAGACACCATATGCAACATGCAACCACATATCACATTGCCAAGTAAGAGCAAGCACCTACGATGGTGGTGTGGGGGAATTGCAGTGATCAACTAGAGAGCAACGTTGACTATCTTCATTTAGCCTTGCTGTTTCTTGAGAATCATGTGGGGAGGATGACACTGCACTCTTTAAACGAGTAGGGCGTCTCACAGTAACCCACTCGGGGGACTGTCTCATCATAAGTGATTGACGAGGGATACAAAAGAGCATTAGTTTGATGTACGAACATGGTTAATAGACATATGTAGTATGTATCAAAAACAGGAAGGCATGTCATTATCAAAGGTATAATGTGTAAAGTAAGCAGATGCAATTTAACCAAATTGGAAGCAATACAAGCTAGACACCATATGCAACATGCAACCACATTTGACAGCACGAAGTTAAAGCAAGCACCTGGGATGGTTGTGTGTGGCAATTGAGATCATCAACTGCAGAGCTACGTTTACTACCTCCAACTGCTGACACTGCACCCATTAGAGCGCTGAAACACTTAGTGCTTATCTTCGAATTACACTAGAGCGACTTCTGTCTTTTCTTTTCTTCATTCATCAACACTGCGTCAGAGTCTGAAATACCCATGCATAAAAAACAATAGTGTGAGTATGGGTGAAGTGTGTGCACAATTAGTACAGTGTAAAGGTAGCAGATAGCAGGTCGGTGAGAAATAACTGATGGGAGACATATGATAGCTCTACAACATGCATGGCACACTAAATTACTACAGGATTCTATGAAAATAACAGTCGACTGAAAGCAAATAGGTCAGTCCATTTTTTCTGCACCGTCCGATGTACAAAGAACGGGCAGATCGCCTTCATCTACCTCTAGCCAGTCAGTGTTGACGATCTTCCTCGAAACGCCAGCGACCACCGGCCCAGTATTCCTCCCCTGCCTGCGCCCTCCCCTCGACCTCACCGCACCGCCGTGCTTGCCCCCCCCGGCCATCCATTCAAGCCCCGCCGACCTCCAGATCGGGCGCAAGCAGCTCCTGTGCCCCACACCCCTATGATAGACACCGATGCGCCGCTTCCCCGGGGAACAGGCGGACTAGGTGCTCCGCGCGCCTAAGAGGGTGCTGCTTCTTTTAATTGCGGTTCGACTGACCCTGAATTGAAATCCAGGCGGGCTACTGACCTCTAGCAAAGGTGAAATAGTAAAAGGGAGGAAACCTTGTGCATTTAGTATCACGAAGAAGATGCAGTAAGAAGCGCTCAACTAGTTTCTTTCGTGGGATGAATACGGTGTGAGCGGAGACGTAAGATTTGCACGAATAAGGGAAGAGGAGTACCTCTTTCTGCTGGCAGTGTTGTGTCCTCCTTCTATTTTTCCGATGATCTTCTTGTTGTTCGCCGGAAACCAGAAGTTGTGGAGGACGGTGCAGCCTTGGACGAACCCATGGCCAAGTTGTTGAGTGTGGTGCGGTGGCCGTCTGTCGGCGGCGGGGAAGCAGATCCGAGGCGGCAAACGACGGCGTAGCGGGAACAGCTCCGGTGCGGCGGACGGTTGCGACAGTGGAGCCACAGCAGTGAGGCGCAGGACGGCGTGGTCGGAGTGGTTCTGGTACGGCGCACGTCAGCGTCGGCTTCGTGGAGGTAGCTCTGCCTCAGCTTCATTTGCTAAGTCCTTGAGGGCGTTGCGGTTGCGTTGGACGACGACGTCGGGGTATCGACTCCGGCGTGATGGAGGAGGGCGGCGGTGGATCGGCCTCTATGGGGTGGAGGACGGAGGGGGCTGGGGTTTCGCGGCTGGTGGAGAGGGCGTTTTCGCGCCCACGGAGTATGAATGGGGAAACGGAGGGAGGCGGGGAACTAAGGGGGAACAATGTTTCGGTTTGAGACGCGCTTGTTTGAAATTTGGGGAAAGTTACAAACTTTGCCCCCATCTAAAATTTCGGACATATTGCGGGTTGGGGGTGACAGTCATGTCAGGTGTCCCAAATGTGGGCGGGATAGATTTCGGCCGAGCGCATGGGTAGGCGCCCACGGCGTATGAATGCTTCTCGGAGGCGGTTGAGACTGGCGTCTTGGTGAAGTTACAAACCTACCCCGGTTTAGACCTTTGGACATCGGGCCGATAGGCTACACGGGCCAGAGTCAGGACAGTAATTTCCTACCACCAAAACATTAGTCTCGCGCGGTTTCGGGTGACCAGAGGCCTATTTGGCGCTTCGTTCAATATTTGGGAGCAGAAGCATTAACGTTTTCGGTTCTCTTGAATTGAACTTTCAGGATTTGTCAAACTTCACAAATCTTTACTCTTGAAAATCCTAAAGCTACGATTATTTTGTAATGGAGGGGGTACATTTGAATATACATTGTACACGAGTATATATTAAAAATATGCAACTTACCTCAGTTCATGCATGGTTCCAGATATAATCTCCTTGGTTGCAAAGAAAGAAGAAGTTAGATATGCGTATGAATATATATAGCATGTTCAAACTCACAACAAAGATTGATGCCCCCTTTTACATCTGATTTACAAATGCCATTATCTCAGGTTCAAATAGATGAATGCACTTCCTATGAATTCGAATCTTCGAAACCCCCTTTATGTTGAATTCGGCATGTATTCTATTTCGTAGCTAGCAATTTGGAATGTATCCATGCAAGTGATAAATGTATAAAGTGCTTCACACTAACAACATGGAGTGCACTCATTAATGTTTATATATGAATTGCAAAAGCATCCATTGCCTGTATTTCAAACCGCTCTCACTCTATGGATCGATAATATGAAATAAACACATGCACATGCTAGAATTCAATAGAGTATGGGTGTCTGATAGACCGATTTTCGTCCATACGCAATTTGAAAAATTCATGATCTCATCCAAAAATAATAATGCCATTTATATTTTAATTTAATGCGTAGAACCGCCTTTTACACGTAGATGCACTATGCCTCGCCCCGTTCTCACAAACGCGTTATATATCTCTCTATCTAACGCATAAGTGCACACACTTTATATGCATCGGCATTTCTCTTTCACACATGCTCACAATCTCTCTCAGGGTGTCGGGGTGTCTCACGCACATGCTCTCTCTATTTCTCTCTCTTTCTGACTACTATGTACCACTCTTTTCACTAATCTCAGTTGGAAAACACTATTTATCTCACATGCATATATACACATGCACGGTGTCTACTAGCCCTCTATACGCACATATATGTGCCTACGTGTCTCCCGCACGCACATTATCTTTAGGCCTCTCTCGCACACATTGCCCCCCCCCCCCGACACACCTCTCTCTTAGTAGTTGGCAGATATGATTTCATCATATCATTCGGTAGGATACCCCTGGCTGTTAGGCTGGATGGTAATACGAGGCAAAGTTTTACTCTAGTTCGGATCGGACCCTTGCAGTTGAAGAAAGAGCCTACTCCTGGTACTGTATATTAGTGATAGGGGTGTG
>NC_057811.1:167199495-167200656 GCF_018294505.1 Triticum aestivum | reverse complement strand
ATGTGCCTACGTGTCTCCCGCACGCACATTATCTTTAGGCCTCTCTCGCACACATTGCCCCCCCCCCCCGACACACCTCTCCCTTAGTAGTTGGCAGATATGATTTCATCATATCATTCGGTAGGATACCCCTGGCTGTTAGGCTGGATGGTAATACGAGGCAAAGTTTTACTCTAGTTCGGATCGGACCCTTGCAGTTGAAGAAAGAGCCTACTCCTGGTACTGTATATTAGTGATAGGGGTGTGTACAAAGTACACGTGAATACCAGGCATTGTGCGTGTGTGTATACTATCGACGAACTAGCCCCCAAGCTTGTATAACATACTAAGGGCCTAGGGTTACAAATCATATATAGTCGGCTTATCACCAGTGGGGATAGAGTCCTCCGCGACTCTGGTAGCTTCGTGTTGTACGCCGGGTCCTCCACATGGGTCTTCGTATAACACGTCTCGGTCCAACCTATATGTGGCGTGGGATGGAACCGACCCATGAGTCTTCATCTTGACCCACCACAACTAGAAATGATGTGCCCACCACACCACACACGCAATCGGCCACTAAGAAAATAAGCATATACAATAGTACAACGGTATCTAGCTCACATACGTCTCCATATTTTGTTGATGACACTGACGGACTTTGCATTTGATGCGTGCTCCGTATTTTGTTGACGACACTTACGGTCATTATATTTGAAGCGAAAGCACGATATGGTCACTGGACTTCAGAATAAGCTCATCACGGTCACCACATACATTTTGTCGTGCTAACCAACATGTGGTTGGATGGTTAGAGGACAGTGGTTTCTCGAGCCCACCAAGGTTAAAGTCCCGGTGCTCGCATTTATCTTGTGTTAATTTCAGTATTTTCCGGCGATGTACGTTCAGTGGGAGGAGACGTTCCACTCGACTACGAGGCACCTATGGTGACTTCATAAAATCTCAAGATCATATATGCTGGCCCACTCTCTCGAAGGTGCTCATAGGGGTAGGGTTCGCGTGTGTGCGCTTATAGCGGTGAGTGCTTGCGCGTATATATGAGCCCTTGCGTCTGTACCGTGTTAAACAAATACATATCATGATTATACGGTCACTGGCTCACCCGTACAACTCCGTATTTTGTTGATGACACAATCAATTGACCAGTCAAACGTTCCACGC
>NC_057811.1:167179212-167198963 GCF_018294505.1 Triticum aestivum | reverse complement strand
CGGTGGGGAGTGGTTTCGGGGAGGGCGGGCCGGCCGCGGGCGGCGGGGGCTGGCGGTTCGGCCGGTGGTGGCTGGCGGCTCAGGGGGGGTGGAGTTTGATGATAAACTGGAGGCCCTTGATTTCGTATCCAACGGCTGGAAAATCTAATGACCAGAGATGAAAAAGTCAGTCGACTGACGTGTAGCCTCACCCCGCCCATACACATGCACGCACGCAAGACACGCACGCATGTAGGCGTGCAACACTGACACGTACACACGCACACATGCTGGCATGCAACACTGACACGTACACATGCACTCACGAACACACGCACGTACGCACCCATGCATGCAACACTGAAACGTACCCTTGCACGCACGCAACACTCGCACGCCTGCATGCACATAGCACACGACGCCAGACACACGCTCAACCTATACGTGCATGCACCCTTTGTTAAGGACATGGATTGTTACGGGTATTAATCAATCTTATCTGTGATAAGCAGAACATTGATGTTTGCAGCGGTCTTTATGAATCACAACGTATCGAACGGGCTATCAACATAGTAGGCTTATCTACATGAAAAAGATGACGTCACACTCAATGAACAATCATCGGTTTATGAAATGCCCGCTTCTGACCGCCCTGGCCCACCAAAGGTTCCTCTGCTGTGCGCTGCCTGCGTTGGGTCACTGACATGCAGGCCATGCACCCAAAGAGCCCACACGTCAGTGGAAGAACGGCGCGGTGTCCTAGGTCAGAGTCGAGGGTGCCACTTGCGGCACGCCTGGCTGAACACGCCTCCGTGCCGCATTCAAACGCCTCCATGAAACCCGCCCGTGTGGAAGCCGAGAAACCCACTCTGGACACACGTCCGTTCATGACCGGGTCGGCGTTAACGCAACGCCGGCCGAGCTCCTCCCGTCCGCCGTCTATTTAATCTCCTATTTAAACGAGGCCAAACGCCGGCCAAGAATCGCACACCTCCGCCGCTCCCCTATCTCCTCCACCATTTTGTCCACTCTTACAATGGCTTACGAAGAGTAGTTATTCCGCATCCAAGCCGGCTGGGTAGCCCGCCGGATACGAGCTATGCAGCTCGCTGATCCACCTCCCTCCCCTCGCCCGACGGAGCCAGTTGCCACCCCAAGCCGGTGCGCGGTTCAGCAACTCGCCGCTCCAGGCCAGCTCGACGAGGAGCGGCGCACGGGCGTCGTTGCTGCCGTCCATGCCGCCGCCTCGTACCGCATCTCCCGTTTCTGTGGCCGAGACTCCCATGCCGGCGGCCGCGCCATGCAAGCAGCGACAGAAGCCGGGTGCGCGGAGAGCGACGAGTCGGTGGCCAGCGCATCCGCGTTCGCCGCCATCATCGAGGAGAAGTAGAACACGGGAGGCCGCCGCCGCTTGGGTCCCATGAAGGCCACCGCGGAGGCGACGCCGACGTACACAGCAGGTGTCTTGCCGGATCCTTTTGTTGCGAGGACCTTCGTCGACCCCGCATGGGCTCCACGGAAGAGGGGAATGTTAGGATGAACTTGAGCCGGTGCCGGCCATGGCGAAGTAGTGGCCGGTGATGAACTCGAACCGGTGCCGGCCACCATCATCTTCGGCACCAGCCAATGATATCAGTTGGGCAGTGGGGAAGCGAGCCGTCCTTTGCGCTGAAGCATATACCTCCGGGGCTCCCGGCAGTCCGGTGCTCGTCCTGCCGGACATGAGGAACACAAATCGATCGGCGGGCGACCATTTAGGCCAGGTATTATATACCTGTGCTGTCTAGAACTAGCACCGCGTAGTTCATTTGAATATAATGAAATCCGTCATGTTTGTATGAAAATCCGGTATTTTATATGATTTCCGTCGTTGTTTATATGAAATATCAGTTTGTCTATGTGTTTGCGTGAATTTCGTCCGGTTGGTTGAGTTGCTGTCATAATGTGTGCGGCTATGGTTGGATGGCGTAATTTGCGGGTCGCCGGTCGGTCTGCGGGCGGCTCAGGCAGCGTTGTGGGAAAAAAACACAGCTCGTGCGAGCTCGTCTCCAACGTGCGCGCTGGAGGATGCATGACAGCATGAGCACCCGAGCCATTCCTCGTTCATCGGTGGCAAAGGCACCGGTGGACAAAAGGGTCGCCAATATTTTGGCTACCCCGGGCAAGATCCAAACAGCCCCTCCCAATAGATTCAAATCCCTCGTTCGCCGTGGAATTTTGCCATGTGTTGTTTTCATGGACTAGCAAGATGCCCGTGCATTGCACGGAACATCAAGATGCATTTTTTTACAAACTCCCGCATGCATGCAAGGGATAATTAATGTCCTCCTTTGCTAGTACCACGAGGCAAACACCATTAATATTGCATCGATTAGTGTTAGTGGCCTTGTGTATCTGCAAATTGTAATTTTGATAGCGGCCCCTTGTATATAAAAATGGAGGGAGAAAGATGAGAGATAAGGTGAGGAGGAGTGGGGCGTGGTGGTGACTGGTGGTCGGACTGGGCGGAGGCATGGGGATGGACGGCGCATTATGTCTAGGTTTGTATCTCTCTCACACACACCCACGTAGGTGGGGGACGTGCACGAAGAGAAGAGGTGCATGCACGGCGCACGTACTCCCGTCTCTTTCCCAACCACACCCGCGCGGGTACACGGTGGAGCTCATTTCTGTACGAAAAAGGTAGCCCACGTGGTAATTTGACACGTGTACTGGTTGTCCACTTGGTGGAGGGAGGATCGTCTACCACGGGTGAACAAACAAATTGCGACTTGACGCGTTATGTTAAACTAAAAAAAGAGGCAAACCATGTGGGGCCTACCTTAGAGGCAAGACTGTATACACTGCAGTACTTTTGATGTGTTCCGTCAACTCGCAGAACGAGGAGAAGCTTGCTTAGTACGCCGTCTCCCCCGCCCACGGGCGCGGTGGCTCGCAGGATGAGGTGAAGCTTGCTTACGAGTAGTAGTCATAGTACTACTACTACTATACGCCTTTACGCCCGCTCCCTCGCCCACGTGCGCGGTGGCTCGCGGCACGAGGAGAAAATTTTACTACTCCCTCTGTTTACTCCTCGTCCCTACTACATACTTTGGTTAGTACTCCCTCCATTTACATATACAAGGCCACTATAAAAAATACATTTTGCATCTATACAAGGCCACAAATAGTAATCGAGACAAAAGTTACTACTCCCTCCTTTCCAGTTTATGGCTCAATTTCAAAATCTCTCCAACCAAGGTAGACGGTGAGTGGTCGAATTAATTTCGTAGTTTGCACAAGTAATTAGTATGCTCGTTTTTCTCAAGAAGTTATGTTTATCGAGGCATTAATTAGAACGAATGCATGAATGACCACTAAATTTCCATGAACTTGTACATGCATTGGTTAGTTTCCTCTTGACACTGCTTGCGTCGGGTGATCTAACGCACCTTGAAATCCAACATGTAATGGTACTACTACTAGTAGAATTGAGACTTATCAAACGGAAAAACGAATGTTTTTTAGATGATCCCTATAAACCCTAGTGGGTACGTACTCCGTAAAAACAGATTTTTCCAAAACTAAGTCGCTCTCTTTCATGAATTCTGTAGTATACTCCTCCGTCGACGCTCCCTTTCATGAATTCTGTACTTCCTGTCGGCGACATGTGGGACATATAGCAACCGGGTCGACGTGTCAAGCACCAAATAACAGTGCAGAACAGCAGGGGGACGCACCCCACTCGTACCGGCCCAGTAGTAGTAATGAGCAATGAGACGTCAAATCACAATGCCGCACCTTCCCAGACGGACGAAGCAACCATTATTTCACACTTCGGTTCGCCATCATCTCAAACCACGTAGTATTGCTTCTGCCTCAAGAGGGACACGCGCATCGCCTTGGTACATCATGACACGTGGGACCGCATGACAGGCCATGCTCCCCCGCCGATCGCTCGGTAAAATCACCTCATTTTTACTATACTTCCTCCGTGTCGGTTTACTACATGGCATGCACGTCGTTCTAGGTTGAGAATTTAACTGGCTATATATGTGATGAACAGTACTCTAGCCTTTTAAAAAAATGTATACTTTTGTACAGTAGTACTATCGATGGATTGCGTCGTGGAGCAAAAATTGAAATTAAAAAAAAGGTGGTACATATAGAGAGCGCTCGTCGCCAAATTATGCATATAGTACTATTAAAAAAGCTAGTACGTGCTTAATTGGGGTGCTAAATTCTATTAAAGAAATACTAGTAGTATGTACATACTGAAGAGTTAAAGTAACGAGAAGAAACATAACACAGTTCTGCTGGGGGCTCAGCACAACACACCCCTCAAATTAAACTAAGCACACCTAAAATTAAACTATGCAACTAATCCGGTAGACACTGCATTAGAAGTTTAGAACCACCATGAGCAACGACACTGCCACCTTACTCGGAGTCCTCGTCCACGTCCACGACTTTGTCCTTGTCCCTCTTCCTCTTGGCCGATACTTCTTTGCTTGAACCGCACACTTGGTTGTTGCTCTTCATCCAACCCTTGTAGATATTGAAACAAAGGTAGCCATCCATTGCAGTGTAGTGGATGTGGTCTATATCTAGTACATTCCACTGCCATGCATGACGATGAAACGTGTAATTAGGTTTCTCCAGTTTACGGTACGAAGGATGAACCATGGCTCCTGCCAGGGTCAGCATTGAAGGCTGACGAGAGGGCACCAGCCGATTCTTCTGGAGGTCGAAGGGGTTGCCTACAACGAGGCCTATCCGACCCAGGACTTCTTTGTCGTTCTTAAAGTCTACAGTAACGAATTTCACTGTTTTGTCCTTGAGGAAGTTCTTAAAATCCTGGCACTCAACGTCGGCATGGCATATGTGGTAGACCAAGCAAACGTTATGTACGCAAACCTGGATCACGGCGGGCTTCTTCCTCTCTTCGTCCTTTAGATCCTTCTCTCGTCCCAGGACTGTGGTGTACTCAACATCTAGCCCAGCGACCCACTCATCATCTGAGTTTTCGAACATGCGTCTGAAGCGAGAAAGGCATCCTTTCACCGTCGCGGAAGAACGGGTGTAGATGACGTCGAACTCATCGCCGGTGATGGTTCTAACCTTGTACTCACCGCCGATCGTGGAGATTTGGGACGCCATAGATTTGGGAGGAGGGTTAGGATTAGTGGAACTGCCGTAATGTGAATGGACGGGACGACTAGGAGCGAACCGCCGTAGTATTGAAGGACGTGCGGGGACGAGTAGGAGCGAACTGCCAGCGTGCGAACGGCAGGGTAGTGGCTTTCCATTCTCCCATGATACGGGCTTCCGAGAGCCCTTGGATCTGAGATCGAACGGTTGCATGGCGTGATTCTAGACCTATGGGTGAATATCCTATCCTGGAGGGTTATTTTGCAAATTTTCAGCAACTTAGCATGCGACCGTTTGATCTCAGATCCAAGGGCTGCCAGCAGCCCGTATCATGGTCGCGCCTACCACGACCGTCACGTCGCTCGCGCGGTCGCGCCCTTGGAGATTTAACATGGTGCGTTAGGCTATCTGATGTTGGCATGTCATACATAGTCATCACTTAGTCACTCATACTACAACAAGGTTGGCTATAAGGTTGTCTATAAGTGTAATTTTTTTTACTCCTCTCTATCTCTTTCTTCGTACTCCCTCCGTCCCATAATATAAGAATGTTTTTGACACTAGTGTAGTGCCAAAAACGTTCTTATATTATGGGACACAGGGAGTACTAGTATTTATTGCATTTGCCAAGGAGTGACCTCTTCCAATGAAATGGTGTTGCTAAGTTTGCTTCATTTAATTAGCTATAGACTCAAAATTGTCTTTTCACCTAGGTACATGCGCTTAGCACTGTTTCTTCCTTGGGTCACCAAACTAGTCTCTCTCTTCTTGATTAACTTTCCACATCAGACTTTATGCCTATGTGGCAAGCTTAAGCACCTGTAGGAGCAAGTAAAAGTAAGTACAATAGTGCGCTTTACATGGCATTTTTGCATATGTGGAGGAAAGAGAGGCAAGGAAAAAGTGGAGAAGTGGGCTCTCATGCAAGAGCCAGCCTCTACTACATGGTGGAGCATTGGGAGAGGCACCTGTATGGAGGTGGTCAGGAATCGGGAGACTCACGCCGGTCGTAGCGCCGCAGTTAAAATGATAATGGCAAGTCAAATCATGGGGCCCAACCTGTCCAGCAGTAACTCCCTGTCAAATCACACAGCCCTACGTTTGCAGCAGCCTACTCCCTCGTCTTCTCGCGTCTCTGTCGAACCGACTAGGCGGAACTGCCCCGCCTACCGCGCAGGAAAAGCCCCGCCCTCGACTTTTAAATACAACTACATCTGCTTAAGAATCCAATGATATACTTTTTGTGACATAGTAACTCATATTTAGTTAGCCAAATGGATGACCTAGAACTACGTGCAGGCCCTATAAACCGAGACGCCTAAAAATAAAAAAACAAGACGGAGAGGGTAGTTCAGCACGTATCTTTTTAGATCAATATAGTCAGGATTCACCAAGGAGCAAAACCAAGTGGTAGGCTGCTCCTGTCGTGTTGGCGTAGCAACTCAAGCAGGGTCAGTCCGCACACGAAATGGCGACACACTTAACAGGACCCCTTTGGCCGACATGTGGCTCATCCACCGTCTTGTTCCACGTGCGATGCACCAAATTACAGTTCGGAGCAGCGGTTGGAATTGGAGGCACCCCGGTCGTAGCACCGCAGTAGTAGAAAATGAGCGATGAGGGGTCAAATCACAAAGCCCCACCTTTCCCGCATTAAGTTGGACGGACGAAGCAACCATCATTTCACTCTAGGGTGCAAGAGCATAAAGAAAAGAGAAAACAATGATGCGTGCAGCAGCTACCTAGGGCACCCTAGGGTAGGGGTCTCCACTACAGATCCTTTTTTTGAAAGCGCCTCCACTACAAATCGGCTTCTCCCTCGTCCTCTTGAAGAAAACCGATGATGAGTGCGGCGGTAGGGTTTGTAGGAGTACTACGGCGTGCGGGGCCACGTCGTAGTAAACGGGCTCGAGTCGACGCCTTAAATATGTGTGGGCCGCTTGGTTTTACGGGAACGAGGCAGCATTTTGGGTTCGGGGACCAGTGGAGATATAGTACGTACAAAAAATTGTGGACGTAGGTTCGACCGAAAGGCAATGATGGATGGGCCCTGCATTTTGATATACCCGGGGCCGCGTGAAATTTGCTACTCTACTCAAAACTAGTAAGGTACACATGTATTGAACGCATGAGATTTCGAAACCAAATTACGAATAAATACACACTATAGCATGTAAAGCTTTGAATCATATATGCATGATGTAGATGTTCGTTTAGTTCTTATAGTTCATCTCATTCAAAATCAATTAGTTTTATAAAAATGTTAAGATTCATGGGGTTGTGCATTGTAAATCACAAAGTAAAAAACAAATAATGGCAATTCATTTAGAAAAAAAATAATCAATTATGATACAGAAGATTCTAGAACAAAGGAGAAGTGCTTGTGTTTTGAGGTTTGTGCATTATGCTTAAGTTCAACCATGGAGTCTTCTAAATTGTACATGTGGCAGATCTGGTGGAATGTTGATGATATCCAACGGCCAGTAGTGCTCGGATTTGCCTATCTCTGCACTGTCGGGTTAGCTTCATCCAGCGACCATCTTTCAAAGTTATTGGCACACTATATAGTTCTTGTGCCATAGTTGCATGTTTTGGAAAAAAGCTACTAGTGGGTTGTACTATCTATTTAGGAATAGAAGATGTATACATGGAAGTTGTAGGGAAAGAGATGACATGGAGCATCTCAATTCCTATGAGTAGGGATTGGAAAAGAGATGTCATTTGGTTCACATCATAGGAACTTTTCTATTGAATCTAGAGATGACATGTATCTCAATTCCTATGAGGAGGGATTAGAAAAGAGATGTAATTTGGTTCATATCATAGGAACTTTTCTATTGAATATACGCTAATGTTTATTTTCCTTTGAAATTAAGGGAGTATAGGAATCCATTCATATGAACCAAGTGGCTCTAAAGCTATAGAAATGATATCATGTTTATTTCCTTTGAAATGTGGAGTATATGAATCTATTCCTATGAACCAATTGGCTCTAAAGGAAAGAATCCTATAAAAATCATATCATATAGAGTTCCTATGATATTCCTCGACACTAAAGGATGCTTGAAATTGCTGCGGGTGATACGATGGTCTTTCTTTGTAGACTCCTCACCCATCTTTATAGTTACCTCGCGAAGATGAATGAAATGATATATACATGGTATTCTACATGTGCAATTTGGTACACGAAAACTCGGTAAAAGTTTGCGAGGTTCGAATTTCCAATAAAGCTATATGCACTGCATTTCGGAACGGAGGGAGCATACGGCAGTTGCTAACACTCACGTGGAAGATTTGTGTGTAGGAGGAGTGGTTGTTCTGTTAAATGACATGGCAATACTGACACTCTCGGATGCCGATCTAACGGTTCTTACGGCGCTCGTCAGGAAAAGGCTTGTGGCGAACGTTTGTCGGATAATGATTTACGGACACATGCATTGCATTGATACGTGCCCCCCTCTCTCTCACGCACATGCACCCTCACGAGTCATGACTCTCCCGAGTCCTCTCGCAGACTCGCACGTCGCACCCACCGTCTATCTGCAGGTAGAAGTCACGCACATATGTGCTCTTCACACCCTACCCTCAGAACTTCTAAAAAACAAAAGACGGCGCGCACATTTTATTTTAGCTCACACGTCACACACTTATACTATTACTCTTGCGGCGAACGTTCTTTGGGCATAGTATATTGTACTCTCACGAAGAGAAGCGGTGCACGCACGCACTAGTTCTCTCACACCCACTCGCGGGTACACGTAGGAGCGCATTTTTTTGAAGCTGGCACAACAAAATCACTCCACTATATATAAAAGCAGGAGCCTTAGCGCTTGCTTTACTAGGGTTCCTCTCGTTCACTCTCTCATGCTCTCCAGATCTAAGCAACACATAGGCAGCCACACTCTCTCTCAGCTCACGGCTGGTCACAAATCCGGCCGGACCACCTCGACCGGGGCAGGGGTGTAGGTGCATCGTTCACGCTGTCGTCGGCGGCGAGGGGGGAGACCAACGGCTGCCCGCGCGTCCCGATCGGCGGCCGTGTCGTTCTCTCCGAGAGAGCGCCGGCTCGGGAGGGCCTCCGACCCCTTCTTCCTCCCTGCGGTATTGTGGCCAAGATGCGGCCTCCCGACGCCGTCTTTGCCACATGCCGACGACCCTCAGGTATATATTCCTTCGAAACCTGCCTTGCTCTACTGCCCCAGCTCCCTTCGTGTGGATCCTTTTCTACTTCCGTCCGCTGTTCCAAAGCCACCTAGACTTCTACTATTATTAGAAGTAAAGCTAGTTCATACAGTCGACTCAAAGCGTTGGTTCAAACAGGGAAGAAAGTGGGAAAGCTGTAGCATGAATCTAGGACTTGGTTCTAAGAGGAAACGGGGGAAAGTAGTAATATCTGTCACTGTTTAAATAACCGTATTTCGTATTTGCGCAAACAGGGATGTCTGTCTCCGTATCATTTCTATCCGCGCAATCAAAAGAACACACCTCAGTTTTAGTACAACTGCGCAAAATGAGATGGCTATCCCTCGTTGCCGTCGTCTAACCTCCCGTCTTCAAGGTATCCCTACATTGGTACTAGTAACTAAGGTAGAATGACCAACGCAATCTAAAAGAAGCTGATTCGTACATTTTACTTCCTGATTGCAGTGCAGGGACGAGCGAAAACAACTGCATCCTAGTCCGGAATGCACTTTCTACCAGTTCATCCATGGACCGAGGACTAGCTGGCACGGCTGCACGGCGGTTTTTGGACAGGTGCGCGGACAAGAGGCATTGTGGTCTGATTATTTCTGCAAATAGCGGTGCTTAAATTTAGTGGAATGCACAAGCATTTCAGCTGGTCAGTACACTTCATGGTTCAGTTCAGCATTCCAGCTGAGACCACAATTATAATTGGTTATTCTGGAATGAGAGAACCTAACCCTCAATGGTGGCAACAAGAAAAAACCAGAGTGAACTCCAGGAAATTTAAGCCTACTGGGAGGCCCTTTGCTCAGAGAAGCCTTGCTTGTTTTTTCCTGATTTGTAAACCTTCTCACAACTTTGTCTTTTGCTGTGAACTAGTATATGTTTGTTATGTTCTATGAATCATTGAGATGTATAAAATTGCTTAACTTATGCTTTTCAAGTTTTTTATGAAGACGAGTTTAATGTGAGTGTTCCACATGAGCGCTGGACTAGCATGTGAACGTTTGGAATTTATTACATTGTGGCCTCAATTAACTGCATGAACCACTCTAACAAGATACATAGTTGATTATATGTCAGACATCAGATTGTTGATTGTTAGTTGGTCGATAGCCTAGTGTTGAAGCGAGCTGAGCCAATGTGCCGTGTTTTGCACAACTGCTTACAAGTGGGGTAGCACCAACAGTGTTTACAAGTACTTATGTATACGTCGGCGCACGGTTCTCGAATGAGTGCTCTATTTCATCAAAACACACACTGCTCGTATGATAAACCGTGACAACTTATGTCTTACCATGCCATATTCATGAAAAAACTAGTGAGGACGCATCTGTTTCGGCAACAATTACGATGGTTCTCACATGATTCACGGGCACACAAAAGTAGCAGCAGTTCCCATAGACGGATTCAAACAGAGTACTAGCCCCAGAGGGGTCGATAACAGGCAAGGTTCGGATAATTAGACACAATCCAAACTACTATTAAACACTAGCTGGGGCAACTATTTCATGCCTCGATCTAATTTGGGCTGGACACAAGACGGACCTTGCCATGAACATCATCGAGGACGTCCCGCAGCAGCTCAATCATGTGAACCTTCATGAAGACAACCTTGTGGCCTTGCCACTGATAAACTTGTTTGCGGAGGCATGCCACGTCATCTTCCTGCGTAAGCTTGACAAGAACAGTATGCCTCACAAACGAAGGAGTAGCTTTGAACTTCTTGTGCTTCAGTACACCCTGGACAACACGCCTGACAACAGTGAGGCTGGAATACAACTCTTCATTGGTATAACCGCAAATGGCTTCCAGGATCCAACAGCCTAAGAACTATGTTTTCCCAGTGCGTATATTCAGGTCGTCCGCCTCATAGCGAGTGACATGTACAACCACACAATCCTTGTCTGCATCAGGGCTCTAATTGAAACAGAAACAAATTCCGAATTACTTTTCAGTATAAGAAACACAAGTCACTATGTATAGCATGGCATTGAAGCTAATAAAATTTTGCATTATTAATCACCACATACTTAGATGAAAAACCACAATCGAGATCGGCAAAGAAGGAAATCACCTTGGGCAGCTTAGCGGGGGGGGACACATCCTCGAAGGGGGAAAACTGCTCCTGCAGTGCCACAGGGGCTGTAACCTCAAACGGGGTGTTGACCATCTTAGTAGTGGCCATGAGCGTATCTGGGGTCAGCTCGGTGGTTGCCTCCATCTTCTTGGAGCTCTCTGTCTCGTGGGGATCAGCCTCCCGCGTCTGCTCCAATATCGGCAGATCTTTGCCTGGTTCTCCTTGGTCCATCATGAAACTGACGAATACTAGGAGACCACTGAAAGGAAAACACAATCGCAATGACAATCAAACAAAAAAGAGAGTGAGGATCGGTTACTGCTTTGCAAAAGTTCTTTTTTTTCTCTGAACGAAAATATACCAACATCACGGATCCGCTTACCTTCCCTTCGTTCGGAGAGAAGAATAGTGGCAGATGCGAGTGTTGCCTTTCTTGAAGACGGTGAGGGAGAAGGATAGTCCGAGGGAGAAGGGGATTCAGCGAAGAGTGAAATGATGGTTGCTTCGTCCGTCAAACTTAGACTGCGGGGAGGTGGGGTTTTGTGATACGACGGCTCGTTACTGCCGCGCTACGACCGGGGTGACTCTCCGCCTGCATACTGCCTTCTAATTTGGTGGATGGCATTTGGGCCCGTGCGCTGCATGGCCCGCATGTCGGTGAACAAAAGTATAACGTCATTCAGTAGAGGGAGACGTTTCAGTGACCTAGGAGGAGCCAGAAGCGGTAGAGTGTCTCCACCGTACTAGTAGTAATTGTTTTTCTCGGTAGCTGTAGAGTGTCTCCACTGTACTAGTAGTAATTGTTTCTCTAGGCCCAAGAAAAAACAGCCCATCCACACTAGTAAATAGTAAAATCAATTCAAAAGCCCATCCACACTAGGTGCTCTTCTTCCTCCTCGCTCCCACCCACCTCACATCATCTCGCTCCACTCGTACCCCCAAATTCCTCACCTCACTCCTACAGAAAACCCCAGCTCCCCTTCTTCCTCACTCCTACAAAAAAAACCCAACTCCCCTTCTTCTTCGCTCGCACTACAACTAGGCTCGTCATTCGTTACTCTGCTCAAATCCATGAGCGCGACGCGATGCCCTCGAGGAAAATGGAGTCGGCTGACACCAACGCCAAGAAGATGAGGCTCCTGCCAGCGGCGACGCCTGTTGTAGATCCCGCACCCGGCAGCGCGGGGAGAAGCGGCGACCCCGCCCCCACCGGATCCCAGGAACCCGTAGAATCTCGGGTGGACCGCATCAGTGATCTCCCGGACACCGTCCTTGGGGAGATCATCTCGCTTCTCCCCACCAAGGATTGCTGCCGCACCCAAGTCCTCTCAATTCGGTGGCGCCCTCTATGGCGCGTCGTGCCCCTTAATCTCGACTGTCGTCAGCTATCTCTCTTCAATGATTTTGAAATCCCCAGAGCCATCATCTCCTCCCACCAGGGCTCCGTTCAAAGCCTCTGCATCCCGTCATGCTATCTGAGCAAGCATACCATGCCCTGCACAGTGGACGCCTGGCTGAAATCCCTTAATTCACAGAACTACAGCCGCTTGAGTTCTACTATTCCCCTGGAAATCACATACCACATACCGAACGCCATGAACTTGTGCCCTCAGCACCGATGTCCATCTCGCGGTTTTCGTCCTCTCTCCACACCGCCACCTTTGGGCTGTGCTACCTACCAGACAATCTGGTACTAAACCTTCGACTCCCATTTCTTAAGAAACTTTCACTTGTGTGGGTTCGTATATCGGAGGCCTCATTGCACAGCATCATCCACTCCAGTTGCCCTGCGCTGGAGTGCTTGGTGCTTGTTTTCACAGTTAGAATCGGTTGTCTCCAAATAAAGTTGCCTAACCTTGTAAGAATTGGAATTTCTTTTGACGGAAGGCAGCTCATCATCCAAGATGCCCCTTCACTTCAAAGGTTGATCCTTGATTCTAGTTATTCACCGTTGCAAATAACCGTCCTCTCTGCGCCTAAACTGGAGACCTTGGGTGTAATACATGATCTCTGTGCTCATTTCAATGTGGTGTTTGGCTCCACAGTTCTTCAGGTACTTTATATTATCATCTACACTGGTAACCATAAGCTGCATTTTAAATTTCTGCGCATAATTTATATATCATCTTGGAGTACACATTTTGTACTAATATTATGTTCTATGCTCAATGAAGAGTTTCTCCATGGATGGCCTATCAATGGTGCTGGATTCTGTCAAGATCTTATATATCCAAATGAATAGTTTTGATCTGAACAAGATTATTGGCTTGCTGCAATGCTTTCCATGTCTGGAGAAGTTGTATATAAAGGTGATAATTTCACGCACATTGGAAGCCCGCATATAGTGTACTAGAATTAACCGTTCAGCTGTTGCTCTTTCGACACTCTTCTTTTAGACCTTAACTGTTTTCAATCTTCATGTCTATTTAGGCAACAGGACGGGGTAAGAAAGTTATAACCAATCGGTGGATTCGTAAGCATCGGGATTTTCTCACTTCTCATGAGATTCGATTGAAGACAATAACGCTAGAACGATATGTAGCCAACCGTGCAAACACAAGATTTGTCACATTCTTCCTGCTGATTGCGAGGTTACTATTGTCCATCAGGCTTAAGTTTATCAGCAGCATGGTTTTGACGGATGGGTATGTCGAAGAGCAAAAAAAGGAGTTTCAGGTGGGCAAAAGAGCTTCTGAACGTGTCGGGCTTCTATTTACAACATACTGTGGTCATAATCCAGTAAATTTTACGACCCAGGATGTTCATTCTATGGACCTGACCGATCCATTTGACTGTGACTGCCGAAAATAGTGCTGGAGTTAGATGTTGTTGCCCTTTTCAATCTGGTTTTTTTGTAAACCTGATGAACAATTAACCCTCGTGCTTTTGTACAGTTTGTAAGCTGGAGTTAGATGTTCCTGCCCTTTTCAACTCGGCTGTGACTGTCATATTTTCTTTGAAACAAGGAAAATGGCTTGCCATTCGTTTAATTTAGAGTGAAATATTGTAACAAATCCCAACCAAGGGAAACAACATCACTCTCGCCGGCTGCTTGAGCTCACTGTGCATTACAGAAGCCAAGTGATTAGCCCCCACCAGCACCCACAAACTTATTTCGAACTAGCACATCAAATGGGCTGTAAATTTTCATAGGAAGGCTGCATGACCGTGACAGATTTGGATTCTGACATTTGGGACCCGCGAGGAAATAGCCTATCCAAGGTGGTGTCGACTTACTAGCCAGTCCACAAACGATTCTGCCTACCAGCCGTTGGATTGACATCCAACATCTGTCGTGTGTCTTCTATCTCTTATCTTCTTCTTCCTCCAGCCGCCCAAACCAAATCACCCCGTCGGCTCCGCCTGCTCCCGCCTCCCATGGCTGGCTGCGCCTCCGCCGCCCTACCGTACGTACCCTCCAACGTTGGCCAGTCCCTCCCTCTATTCCCCCACACGTCCTGTTATTCTCCGGCGACGTCAGCCCCAACACGCACCTGCGCCCGAACCAGTCAACCCTCGTACTCCCCTCCGCCTGCGACTGGACCGGCGCATCTTCAACGGCTCCTGTTCGTTCCGTCCGAGGCCTCGCCGTCGTCCTCCGCCTTGCGGCCTTGGTTCGCTCGCCGTGCGCGGAGCGCCGCCCTCTTGCGTTGTCAACGTCGTCAACAACCGAGAGGAACAAGGAGATGACTGTACGTGGAGAGGATGACAGTAGGGACCCACCAGCGTCATGGCAGTACACAAGCAAGTGCCTCTATAGTACAAGCCCAAAAATATGGTTCCTCCTAATGGTTGGACATCTGGGGCTCACGCCATTGTCAACGTAGTCAATAAACGAGAGAATTACACTACGAGTGGCTGACACCAAGGACCTAGCAAGTCGCGCAGTTTTTTTAGGAACAAGCAGTTGTTATTTATACTAGTTTTAGCGACGGATCCGGGTAACAACGGGGCTATGCGGGGGCTGTGGCCCGTCTAGCCAGGGTTTTATTTATGTTTACCACATCATGAGCCCAGTTGTGTTTTTTTCTTGCTGAAAATGGCTAGCCCAATTCTATTTTTTTTAAGAAATACCCAAACAAGGCCTACTTGCTTTATCGGCCCTGCTGGGCTGCAAATCTTTCAAGACGAGGAGAGTTTCATTCGGTTTGCCCAGAAATGGGCTGTACATTTTTAAAACACATCAAACCGGGAATTAGTTTCAATTTTTTTCATTACAAGATCTTAAATTCCATTTATTTTTTTGCGTGGACAATTATTTGGATTTTATATTTATATAAATTATTTTTCAAAATAGTTTGAATGTGAATCGATATTTCTGGATTAAAAACAGTTGACCGCACTGAAATATGCAAAATTTCGTGTACTTTTTAACCGTGGCCACAATATGGGGTGTAATGCTAACAAAAAGAAGATGGGCTCCAAAAAATTCTTAAGAATTAGCAAATGGGTTGTACATTATTAGAAATAATGGCAGATGGGCTGTATGCTGTTTTCCACACATTTGAGGCTGACTTGTGCGCCTACTACAGGTTGACGCGTATGCTTTCATAAAAAAAGGTTGACGCACACGCAACGCCCAGTCAACTTAGTCAACACACGAGAGCAGTGACTGTTGGATGTCCATCCAACGGCTGTCGTGCTTCTTCAATCTCTGCTCTTCATGCTCCAGCCACTCAAACAAGCGCCGGCAGGACTGCCTGCTCCCTCCTCCCGCGGCCGGCTATGCTGCCGCGCAAGCCTCACGGCCCCACCGTACTCCCATCACTGGCCTAGCCATCCCTCTACTCACCCACACATGTTGTTATTCTCTGGCGACGACAGACGAACCAGTAAACCCTCGTACTCCTCTGCGTGGGAAACAACTGTCGAGTATTCCCTGGCTCCGTGTCGTTCCCTTCCTAGGCCTCGCCGTCGTCCACCGCCCTGGTGCTCTCGGCGCGGCCTGGTCAACGTGGTCAATGAACGACATCCATCGGAAGTGGACTGTACGTGGACAGGCTAACAGCTGGGTCTACGGCTGCATGCAAGGAAATGCCTCCTAGTTACGCGCAAAATAATGATTCCTCCACCTGACAGCTAGGACCCACAGGAAGGGCCTCTGTATTTCGCGAAAAAAACGTTCCCCCCGCTGACAGGTCGGACCCACCAGCTATATCTTCGCACGCAAGGAAGTGCCTCCTTATTACGCCCAAAAAATGAATACCCCCTGCTAGCTGGGACCCACCATATTGTTGGGCTGACTTGTGGGCCTACTAAGTTGACGGGGACGGAGGGCTTTGTCAACTTAGTCAATACTCCAGTGACCGTATGATGTCCATCCAACGGCCATAGTGCTTCTTCAACCTCTGGTCTTCTTGCTCCAGCCGCCCAAAGCAGCGCCGGTCGTGCCGCCTGCTCCTGCCTCTCGTGGCCGGTTGTGCTACCGCGGAGGCCTCACCGCCCCCATACTACTCCCACCACTGGCCAGGCCATCCCTCCACTCACCCACACCCCCTGTTATTCTGCGGCGATGGTAGCCTCACACCGCAGCCGAACCAGTGAACGCTCGTACTCCTCTCCGCGTGGGCATCCACTGCCGCATCTTGCCCGGCTTCGCGTCGTCCCCTTCCTAGGCCTCGCCGTCGTCCACCACCGTGGTGCTCTCGGCGCGGCGTGGTCAATGTGGTCAACGACCGACTTCCATCGGAAGAGTACTATACGTGGAGAGGATGACAGCTGGGTCCACGGCAGCCGCAAGGAAGTGCCTCCTTATTACGCGGAAGATAATTATTCCTCCACCTGACAGCGAGGACCCACCGGACGGGCCACCAGTATTTTGCGAAAAAAATCATTTCCCCTGACTGCTAGGACCCACTGGACGGGCCACCGTATTTCGTGAAAAAAAACGATTCCCCCGCTGTCAGCTCGGACCCACCGGAAGTGCCTCCTTATTACGCACAAAAAAATGAATACTCCCCCGGCTAGCTGGGACCCACCTTGGTGGGAGGCTGACTTGTGGGCCTACTAAGTTGACGGGGACGAAGGGCTTTGTAGTCAATATGAACGATTCTAGCTCCAGTGATCGTATGATGTCCATCCAACGGTCGTAGTGCTTCTTCAACCTCTGGTCTTCTTGCTCCAGCCACCCAAAGCAGCGCCGGTCGTGCCGCATGCTCCTGCCTCCCGTGGCCGGATGTGCTGCCGCAGAGGCCTCACCGCCCCCTACTATTCCCACTGCTGGCCAGGCCCTGCGGCGACGGCAGCCTCACACCGCAGCCGAACCAGTGAACCCTCGTACTCCTCTCCGCGCGGGCTTCCACTGCCGCGTCTTCCCCGGCTCCGCGTAGTCCCCTTCCTAGGCCTCGCCGTCGTCCACCGCCATGGTGCTCTCCGCGTGGCGTGGTCAACGTGGTCAAGGAACGACTTCCATCGTTAGAGTACTGTGCGTGGAGAGGCTGACAGCTGGGTCCATGGCCACAGCCCAGTTTTTTGTGATTTGCCAAGTAAGTCGCTTTATCAGGCCTATTGGGCTGCAAATTTTCAAGACGAGGAGAGCTTTCATTCGGCTGGCCGAGAAAATGGCCCATCAGTAATGAGAAATGGGCTGTACATTTTTAAAACACATCAAACCGACAATTAGTTTCAAATACCCTTTTTTATTTCAAGATTTTAAATTACATCAATTTTTATGCGTGGAGAATTTGTTGGATTTTATATTGATATACATTTATTTTTTAAATCTGTTTGAATGTGAATCAAAATTTCGGGATTAAAAACAGTTCGGACCGCACCGAAATATGCAAAATTTCGTATAATTTTTTAACCGTGGCCACAATATGGGCTGTAATGCTAACAAAAAGAATATGGGCTCCAAAAAAAACCTTAAGAATTAGCAAATGGGCTGTAAATTATTAGAAATAATGGCAGATGGGCTGTATGCTGTTTTCCACAGATTTGAGGCTTTCCTAAAAAAAAGGTTGACGCACAAGCACTGACTGTTGGATGTCCATCCAATGGCCATCGTGCTTCTTCAATCTCTGCTCTTCCTGCTCCAGCCGCTCAAACAAGCGCCGGCGGGACTGCCTGCTCCCTCCTTCCCATGGCCGGCTGTGCTGCCACGCAGGCCTCACCGCCCCACCGTACTCCCATCGCTGGCCTAGCCATCCCTCTACTCACCCACACCTGCTGTTATTCTCCGGCGACGGCACACGAACCAGTAAACCCTCGTACAGTCGTACTCCCCTCCGCTTGGGAAACAACTGCCGAGTCTTCCCTGCCTCCGTGTCGTCCCCTTCCTAGGCCTCGCCGTCGTCCACCGCCGTGGTGCTCTCGGCGCGGCGTGGTCAATGTGGTCAACGACCGACTTCCATCGGAAGATTACTGTGCGTGGAGACGCTGACAGCTGGGTCCACGGCCGCAGCAAGGAAGTGCCTCCTTATTACGCGCAAAATAATTATTCCTCCACCTGACAGCGGGGACCCACCGGACGGGCCACCGTATTTTGCGAAAAAAACGTTTCCCCCTGACTGCTGGGACCCACCAGCTACACCTCGCACGCAAGGAAGTGCGTCCGGGCAAAAAAAACAAAACGATTCGCCCCCCTGACTGCTGGGACCCACCAGCTATATCTTCGCACGCAAGGAAGTGCCTGACAGTCAGGACCCACCTGGTCGAAGCGTACGTAGCGTTGTCATTCTGGTCGCGAACGTGTACGTACATATATACTGGTGGATGTAGAGGCGCGCACGTGCCGTAGTAGAGGCACGCACGTAGCATGTACACGTACGTACAGCGGCCAGGGTGCAAGAAAGAAAATACGGCCACGTATGTGTACATACGGGCGGGGTCTCGAACGCCTACTCGCGCATACGTACGGCGAGGGCTCGTTGACATGGCTGGGTCGGAACGGAGAAACAGCGTCGTCGTCGTGTTCATGGGGAGGCAACGAAATGCGTCGTGTTCATGGGGAGGCAACAGAATGCGTCGTGTTCATCGGGAGGCAACGGAACGCGTGGGAGCCAACCGGCTGGATCGGAACGGAATGCGTGGTCGTGTTCATCGGGAGGGCTTGGACGGAACAGGCGATGGAAACGAGGCTTGGCGTACCGCAGAACAGAGGAAACGGCCTTGTGTTCGACCGGCCACGTTCGAAACGGGATCCTGTTCATCGGGAGGGGTCTGGCGTACCGCAAAACGGACGAAACGGACATCCTACGGTCGAAACGGGGGGTCCTGTTGATCGGGAGGGGTGTGGTGTACCACAAAACGGATGAAACGGACCTCCTATGGTCGAAACGGGGGTCCTATTGATCGGGAGGGGTGTGGCGTACCGCAAAACGGACGAAACGGACCTCCTACGGTCGAAACGGGGGTCCTGTTCATCGGGAGGGGTGTG
>NC_057811.1:167135968-167178805 GCF_018294505.1 Triticum aestivum | reverse complement strand
CACTGTTCATCCAATCGATCGGCTTCAGTTAGCAGCAGTAGCGAAGGAATCGCTCGATCGGGTTCAGTTAACAGCCATCGATCGATCGCTCGGGTTTAGTAACGCGTAGCCTGCAGTGCAATCGCTCGAGTTCAGTTAGAGCCCAACGCCTCGCTCGGGTTCAGTTAGAGCCAATGCCTCGCACACACACGCGTACGTGTATGAGAGAAACGCGCATCGCTCGGCCCCCGACCTCCCACCGTAACCGGGAACTCCCCGAAATTTTCCTCCCCCTCGCTTCTACCACGGTTTTTTCTGTCATGGACGGCCCAAAGAATGTCATGCAACTGCATCTCCGGCCCGCCCAGGATGAAAAGCCCATTTTTTGTCATGATTTTTTGTCATAGAAGTAGGAGCCCAACACATCTATGATGATACCGGGTTTTGTCACAATTATCATCATAGAAGTGCCATATGTATGACAGAAAAAAATTCGTTCAGCCCAAAATGTCACGGATATGTCTTTTTTTTGTAGTGTTGTTTTGGAGTTCTTCTTCCACTTCTTCTTCTTTGTTCGAGGGATAGGTTCCTGGTCGGCAGCCTGGGCTAGCAGGGTGGATGTCATTTGAGTTTTCGTTTGTGTTTCATCTGTAGTCAAATGTTGCTCTTCTGTATGATGTTTGATGTATTTGTGAGGCAAGTGTATGGCTTTGTATGTATCCCCATTTGAGTTGTATATGGTATGATGTAATGATATCCACCTTGCAAAAGCGTCTGCTGCTCTATCCTTGGTGGGACGTTCAAAAGCCCCGACCTGCAAGACCGGCCATGTCTCTCTGTTATTTGCTCCGCTTGGGTTCAGATCCAATGTATGCATCTTCACCCGAGTCCACTTTGCAGCACCAACACCCTCGCGTTTTGCTCCGCACCACGCATGGACAGCAGCAGCTCTCGCACAGAACCAGAGCCTCGACCGCCACTGTCTTCTAGCCGCAGTCATGTTTTGCTCGCAGGCATCACTCCGGGCACCTCCGTGTGTTTGCTAGAGCAGAAGGCCATGCCTTCATGCGCCATTAGGTGCGGCGCTCACATTCAAATCAAACGAGTAGCAATAGTAGGGTGGTTGCCACCTCGCCCATATAACCAGGAGGTACTGGGTTCGAACTCCGAGCACCTCAATTATTTTGCCCCTTTTGTTTTCTTTGGCGCACACACACCTGCATGGGCCAAGGTTCAATGATGGGCTGCACTGTGACCAGAGATTCGGTCCAATGCTTCCCTGCTGGTTTTTCTCTTTTGTCCCATCTCCACCTAGGCCAAGTTTTGCATGCATTTTGAGATGTTCATATCTTTTAATTGGTTAATTCAAATAAAACAGGTGATATATGCATCTTGCTCATATTTTTATATAGTTTCATGATACGTCTCTAACGTATCTATAATTTTTTATTGTTCCATGTTGTTCTATTATCATTCTTTGATGTTTTATAATCATTCTATAGTCATTTTATATAATTTTTTGGGGCTAACCTATTGACATAGTGCCAAGTGCCAGTTGCTGTTTTTTTTGCATGTTTTTTACATCGCATGAAATCAATATCAAACGGAGTCCAAACACCGTGAAACTTTTTGTGGATTTTTTATGGACCAGAAGACCACCAATGGGCTAGAGCAGCACATGGGGGGTGCCCCGAGGGGGGCACAACCCACCAAGGGCGCCTGGGGGCGTAGGCGAGCTTGGGGGGCCCAGGTGCGCCCAGGTGGGTTGTGCCCACCTAGGTGGCCTCCCACACTCCCTCTTTACCCTATAAATTCCCCAAAATTCCAGAAACCCTCGGGGTTAACCTAGATTAGAAGTTCCGTCACCGCAAGGCTCTGTAGCCACCGAAAACCAATCTAGACCCTTTTCGGCACCCTGCCGGAGGGGAGAATCATCACCGGTGGCCATCTTCATCATCCCGGTGGCCACCACGATGAGGAGGGAGTAGTCCACCCTCGGGGCTGAGGGTTTGTACCTGTAGCTATGTGTTTAATCTCTCTCTCTCTCGTGTTCTTGAGATGTCACGAACTTGATGTATCGCGGGCTTTGTTAATATAGTCGGATCATATGGTGTTTTCCCCTCTCTATCTTGTTCTGATGAATTGAGTTTTTCCCTTTGAGATTTCGTTGTTATCGGATTGAATACTTTTATGGATTTGAGAACACTTGATATATGTCTTGCAATTGAATACTCATGGTGACAATGGGGTATTGTATTGATTCACTTCATATATGTTTTGGCACTCAACTCGCGGATTCCCGAGGTGACATTGGGGTAATCTATGCATAGGGGTTGATGCACGTTGTTGTCTTTTTTCTCCGGTAGATATCTTGGGGCACTCTTTGAAGTTCTTTGTGTTGGATTGAGTATTATGAATATGAATTTTATTTCGTGTTATTTTAGTACGAACTCTAGGATAGATCGAACGGAAAGAGTAGGTTTGTGTTATTTTAGTACGAACTCTTGAATAGATCGAACAAAAAGAATAGCTTTGAGGTGGTTTCCTACCCTACAAACAATTTATTCTTATGTTCTCCGCTAGATAGGAACTTTGGAGTGATTCTTCATCGCACTTTGAGGGATGGTTATATGATCCAATTATATTAGCATCGTTAAGAGGTTGCACTAGTGAAAGTACGAACCCTAGGCCTCATTTTCAAGCATTGCAATACCGTTTTTGTGCCCATTTACTATTTTCTACCTTGCTGTTTTTATTTATTCAGATTATAAAAATATATTTCTACCATCCATCTTACACTTTTATCACCACCTCTTCGCCGAACTAGTGCACCTATACAATTTTCCGTTGTATTGGGTGTGTTGGGGACACACCCAATACTTGTATTTGGTTGCAGGGTCGTTTGAGAGAGACCATCTTCATCCTACACCTCTCACGGATTGATAAACCTTAGGTCATCCACTTGAGGGAAAATTTCTACTGTCCTACAAAACTCTGCGCTTGGAGGCCCAACACGTGTCTACAAGAATAAAGTTGCGTAGTAGACATCATCTCACAATATGTAACTTTCATACATGATAAAAATGTTTAAAACTGCTCCCACCACCTTCACGGGCTGCCCCGAGAGGGTTGACACAGTAGGGTCGGGCCTAAGAGCAACTCCAACAGTTCCTCTAAAACAATCCCCCAAAGTTTCCTGAGAGCCACTTTTGGCAGATCCCGTAAACTTCTTCCCCTAAATATGTTTTTATTTTTATTAAAGAAAACTAAATAATAGCCTAGGGCCCGATAGTACGTGCCACGCATGACAGCCTCCGGCGAGGGCAGCGCGAGGCAGTGCGATGGCCGTCGGCGAGAGGCGATGTGATGAGGTGATGCAGGGCGACGCAACGATGGCAGATTGGCAGTGGTGCGGCTTGTTGACTGGGGACAGCACGGGTGGTGGTGGCACCATGGCGTGACGGCGGGGAAGGGGGAGGGAGGGTCCAACAGGACGGTGCTCCGGCAGTAGGTTTCAGGCGGCTACTTTACCACCAAAAGTTTTTGGGAAGCAAAACTGATGTAGGGTGGAACCCTAGGGAGCGATCTTTCACGATTTGGAGGGGGGTTCCCGAAGAACACGAGAGGGGAAACGCGAGGCAAAACGAGAGGAGGCACTCAAATCAATGAGAAACGGTCACATAAGTGCTAGATCCATGAACACAAAGAGAGATGCATGATTCAAATCCAACAAAGGGGTATACAAAAGTAGCTAGTTCATCCCAATCCTTGGAGGAGTTGAGGTCTTGAATCCTAGAAGGATCTTCCCATGAAGGGGTCTTGATTCCCCTATGGGATCCTCTCCAAAGGAGGTCTTGAACTCCAATGGAGTGGTTTCTCTCTCTCTCTCTCTCTCTCTCTCTCTCAAGAGTAGAGTAGATAAGAGCAAAGCTCACATACAAATGAGCTAATACAATGCTAACCCTAAAATGGTGGAGAGGAGTATATATAGGCTAGGGGGCGAAGGGGTACATGGGCCTTGGCCCAAGTCACACACGTAGGCGTGGTCCAGATGATCCAGATGGTGGTCCGGATGATTCGGGCGTCCAGGGTCCGGATGATCCGGGCGACTGTCCGGATTGTCCGGATGTGTCATAGTAGTCGCGGGCGGCCCGGATGTCCAGGGCGGCGTCCGGATGATCTGGGTGGGTCCGAATTGTCCGGGTGTTGGTCCGGATGATCCGGCTTCGTCCCGGGGCTTGTTGTTGAAGGAAATATGCCCTAGAGGCAATAATAAAGTTGTTATTTATATTTCCTTATATCATGATAAATGTTTATTATTCATGCTAGAATTGTATTAACCGAAAACTTAGTACATGTGTGAATACGTAGACAAAACAGAGTGTCCCTAGTATGCCTCTACTTGACTAGCTCGTTAATCAAAGATGGTTAAGTTTCCTGACCATAGACATGTGTTGTCATTTGATGAACGGGATCACATCATTAGAGAATGATGTGATGGACAAGACCCATCCGTTAGCTTAGCATAATGATCGTTTAGTTTTATTGCTACTGCTTTCTTCATGACTTATACATATTCCTCTGACTATGAGATTATGCAACTCCCGAATACCGGAGGAACACTTTGTGTGCTATCAAACGTCACACCTAACTAGGTGATTACAAAGATGCTCTACAGGTGTCTCCGATGGTGTTTGTTGAGTTGGCATAGATCGAGCTTAGGATTTGTCACTCCGTGTATCGGAGAGGTATCTCTGGGCCCTCTCGGTAATGCACATCACTATAAGCTTTGCAAGCAATGTGACTAATGAGTTAGTTGCAGGATGATGCATTACGGAGCGAGTAAAGAGACTTGCCGGTAACGAGATTGAACTAGGTATGAAGATACCGACGATCGAATCTCGGGCAAGTAACATACCGATGACAAAGGGAATAACGTATGTTGTTATGCAGTTTGACCGATAAAGATCTTCGTAGAATATGTAGGAACCAATATGAGCATCCAGGTTCCGCTATTGGTTATCGACCGGAGAGGTGTCTCGGTCATGTCTACATAGTTCTTGAACCCGTAGGGTCCGCACGATTAATGTTCGATGGCGATTTTATATTATATGAGTTATGTGTTTTGATGACCGAATGTTGTTCGGAGTCTTGGATGAGATCACGGACATGACGAGGAGTCTCGAAATGGTCGACACATAAAGAATGATATATTGGACGATGTTATTCGGACACCGGAAGAGTTCCGAGAGGTAACGGGTAAAAACGGAGTGCCGGAGGGGTTAACGGAACCCCCTGGGGAAGTAATGGGCCAACATGGGCCTTAGGGGAGAGAGAGGGCAGGCCACGAGGAGGTGGTGCCCCCCCCTGGGGAGTCCGAATAGGATAGGGGAAGGGGCGCCCCCCCCCTTTCCCTCTCCCTCTCCCTCTCCCTCTCCCTTCCTTCTTCCCCCTTCCACCAAGTGGAATCCTACTAGGACTTGGAGTCCTAGTAGGACTCCTCTCTCTTGGCGCGCCCTACAGGGGCCGGCCGGCCTCCCCCTCTCCTCCTTTATATACAGAGGCAGGGGGCACCCTAGAACACACAAGATCAATTGTCTTAGTCGTGTGCGGTGCCCCCCTCCACAGATTACACCTCAGATTATATTGTCGTAGTGCTTAGGCGAAGCCCTGCGTGGATCACATCATCAACACCGTCATCACGCCGTCGTGCTGACGAAACTCATCTACATCCCTGAACCTCTGCTGAATCAAGAGCTCAAGGGACGTCATCGCGCTGAACGTGTGCAGAACTCAGAGGTGTCATGCGTTTGGTACTTGATCGGTTGGATCGTGATTGGATCGCGAAGAGTACGACTACATCAACCACGTTAACATAACACTTCCGCTTTCGGTCTACGAGGGTACATGGACACACTCTCCCGTCTCGTTGCTATGCATCTCCTAGATAGATCTTGCGTGATCGTAGGAAATTTTTGAAATACTGCATTCCCCAACGGTGGCATCATTGCCAGGTCTATGCGTAGATGTTATATGCACGAGTAGAACACAAAGATTTGTGGGCGATAATAGTCATACTGCTTACCACCAACGTCTTACTTTGATTCGGCGGTATTGTTGGATGAAGCAGCCCGGACCGACATTACATGACCGCGTTCATGAGACTGGTTCTACCGACGTGCTTCACACACAGGTGGCTGGCGGGTGTCTGTTTCTCCAACTTTAGTTGAATCGAGTTTGACTACGGCCGGTCCTTGTTGAAGGTTAAAACAGCACACTTGACGAAAAATCATTGTGGTTTTGATGCGTAGGTAAGAACGGTTCTTACTAGAAGCCCATAGCAGCCACGTAAAATTGCAACAACAAAGTAGAGGACGTCTAACTTATTTTTGTAGGGCATGTTGTGATGTGATATGGTCAAGACGTGATGAGATTTAAATTGTTGTATGAGATGATCATGTTTTGTAAAAGTTATCGGCAACTGGCAGGAGCCTTATGGTTGTCGATTTATTGTATGAAATGCAATCGCCATGTAATTGCTTTACTTTATCACTAAGCGGTAGTGATAGTCGTAGAAGCAATAGTTGGCGAGACGACAATGATGCTACGATGGAGATCAAGGTGTCAAGCTGGTGACAATAGAGATCATGATGGTGCTTTGGAGATGGAGATCAAAGGCACAAGATGATGATGGCCATATCATGTCACATATTTTGATTACATGTGATGTTTATCCTTTATGCATCTTATTTTGCTTAGTACGGCGGTAGCATTATAAGATGATCCCTCACTAAATTTCAAGGTATAAGTGTTCTCCCTGAGTATGCACCGTTGCTACAGTTCGTCGTGCCGAGACACCACATGATGATCGGGTGTGATAAGCTCTACGTTCACATACAAAGGGTGCAAGCCAGTTTTGCACGTGCAGAATACTCGGGTTAAACTTGACGAGCCTAGCATATGCAGATATGGCCTCAAAATACTGAGACCGAAAGGTCGAACGTGAATCATATAGTAGATATGATCAACATAGTGATGTTCACCATTGAAAACTACTCCATCTCACGTGATGATCGGACATGGTTTAGTTGATATGGATCACGTGATCATTTAGATGACTAGAGGGATGTCTATCTAAGTGGGAGTTCTTAAGTAATATGATTAATTGAACTTTAATTTATCATGAACTTAGCACCTGATAGTATTTGCATGTGTATGTTATTATAGATCAATGGCCCGTGCTACCGTTCCTTTGAATTTTAATGCGTTCCTAGAAGAAAGCTAAGTTGAAAGATGATGGTAGCAATTACACGGACTGGGTCCGTAACTTGAGGATTATCCTCATTGTTGCACAGAAGAATTACGTCCTGGAAGCACGGCTAGGTGCAAGACCCGCTGCAGGAGCAACTCCAGACGTTATGAACGTCTGGCAGAGCAAAGCTGATGGTGCCATGCTTTACGGCTTAGAATCAGGACTTCAAAGACGTTTTGAACGTCATGGAGCATATGAGATGTTCCAAGAGTTGAAGTTAATATTTCAAGCAAATGCCCGAGTTGAGAGATATGAAGTCTCCAACAAGTTCTATAGCTGCAAAATGGAGGAGAATAGTTCTGTCAGTGAACACATACTCAGAATATCTGGGTTCCGCAACCACTTGACTCAGCTGGGAGTTAATCTTCCTGATGATAGTGTCATTGACAGAGTTCTTCAATCACTGCCACCAAGCTATAAAGGCTTCGTGATGAACTATAATATGCAAGGGATGGAGAAGACTATTCCCGAGCTCTTCGCGATGCTAAAGGCTGCGGAGGTAGAAATCAAGAAGGAGCATCAAGTGTTGATGGTTAACAAGACCAGTAGTTTCAAGAAAAAGGGCAAAGAGAAGAAGGGGAACTTCAAGAAGAACAGCAAGCCAGTTGCTGCTCAAGGGAACAAGACCAAGTCTAGACCTAAGCCTGAGACTGAGTGCTTCTACTGCAAAGGGACTGGTCACTGGAAGCGGAACTGCCCCAAGTATTTGGCGAAAAGAAGGATGGCAAAGTGAAAGGTATATTTGATATACATGTTATTGATGTGTACCTTACTAATGCTCGTAGTAGTGCCTGGGTATTTGATATTGGTTTTGTTGCTCATATTTGCAACTCGAAACAGGGACTATGGATTAAACGAAGATTGGCTAAGCACGAGGTGACGATGCGCGTGGGAAATGGTTCCAAAGTCGATGTGATCGCCGTCGGCATGCTACCTCTACATCTACCGTCGGGATTAGTTTTAGACCTAAATAATTGTTATTTGGTGCCAGCGTTGAGCATGAACATTTTATATGGATCTTGTTTGATGCAAGACGTTTCTTAGTTTAAATCAGAGAATAATGGTTGTTCTATTTATATGAGTAATATCTTTTATGGTCATGCACCCTTGATGAGTGGTCTATTTTTGTTGAATCTCGATTGTAGTGATACACATGTTCATAATATTGAAGCCAAAAGATGCAAAGTTAATATTGATAGTGCAACTTATTTGTGGCACTGCCGTTTAGGTCATATTGGTGTAAAGCGCATGAAGAAACTCCATGCTGATGGGCTTTTGGAATCACTTGATTATGAATCACTTGATGCTTGTGAACCATGCTTTACGGGCAAGATGACTAAGACTCCATTCTCCGGAACAATGGAGCGAGCAACTGACTTATTGGAAATAATAGATACTGATGTATGCGGTCCGATGAATGTTCAGGCTCGCGGCGGGTATCGTTACTTTCTGACCTTCAGAGATGATTTGAGCAGATATGGGTATATCTACTTGATGAAACATAAGTCTGAAACATTTGAAAAGTTCAAAGAATTTCAGAGTGAAGTGGAAAATCATCATAACAAGAAAATAAAGTTTCTACGATCTGATCGTGGAGGTGAATATTTGAGTTATGAGTTTGGTCTTCATTTGAAACAATGTGGAATAGTTTCGCAACTCACACCACCCGGAACACCACAGTGTAATGGTGTGTCCGAACATCGTAATCATACTTTATTAGATATGGTGCGATCTATGATGTCTCTTATAGATTTATCGCTATCGTTTTAGGGTTATGCTTTAGAGACGGTTGCATTCACATTAAATAGGGCACCATCTAAATCCGTTGAGACGACACCATGTGAACTGTGGTTTGGCAAGAAACCTAAGCTGTTGTTTCTTAAAGTTTGGGGCTGTGATGCTTATGTGAAAACCTTCAACCTGATAAGCTCGAACCCAAATCGGAGAAATGTGTCTTCACAGGATACCCAAAGGAGACCGTTGGGTACACCTTCTATCACAGATCCGAAGGCAAGATATTCGTTGCTAAGAATGGATCCTTTCTAGAGAAGGAGTTTCTCTCGAAAGAAGTGAGTGGGAGGAAAGTAGAACTTGATGAGATAATTGTACCTTCTCCCGAATTGGAAAGTAGTTCATCACAGAAATCAGTTCTAGTGATTCCTACACCAATTAGTTAGGAAGCTAATGATGATGATCATGAAACTTCAGATCAAGTTACTACCAAACCTCGTAGGTCAACCAGATTACGATCTGCACCAGAGTGGTACGGTAATCCTATTCTGGAGGTCATGTTACTTGACCATGACGAACCTACGAACTATGAGGAAGCGATGATGAGCCCAGATTCCACGAAATGGCTTGAGGCCATGAAATCTGAGATGGGCCCATGTATGAGAACAAAGTGAGGACTTTGGTTGACTTGCCCGATGATCGGCAAGCCATAGGGAATAAATGGATCTTCAAGAAGAAGACTGACGCTGACGGTAATGTTACTATCTACAAAGCTCAACTTGTTACGAAAGGTTTTCGACAAGTTCAAGGAGTTGACTACGATGAGACCTTCTCACCGGTAGCGATGCTTAAGTCTGTCCGAATCATGTTAGCAATTGCGCATTTTATGATTATGAAATTTGGCAAATGGATGTCAAAACTGCATTCCTTAATGGATATCTTAAAGAAGAGTTGTATATGATGCAACCAGAAGGTTTTGTCGATCCAAAAGGTGCTAACAAAGTGTGCAAGCTCCAGCGATCCATTTATGGACTGGTGCAAACCTCTCAGAGTTGGAATATATGCTTTGATAGTGTGATCAAAGCATATGGTTTTATACAGACTTTTGGAGAAGCCTGTATTTACAAGAAAGTGAGTGGGAGCTCTGTAGCATTTCTAATATTATATGTGGATGACATATTGTTGATTGGAAATAATACAGAATTTCTGATAGCATAAAAGGATAATTGAATAAGAATTTTCCAATGAAAGACCTCGGTGAAGCTGCTTATATATTGGGCATCAAGATCTATAGAGATAGATCAAGACGCTTAATTGGACTTTCACAAAGCACATACCTTGATAAAGTTTTGAACAAGTTCAAAATGGATCAGTCAAATAAAGGGTTCTTTCCTATGTTACAAGGTGTGAAGTTGAGTCAGACTCAATGCCCGACCACTACAGAAGATTGAGAGAAAATGAAAGTCATTCCCTATACCTCAGCCATAGGTTCTATCATGTATGCAATGCTGTGTACCAGACCTGATGTGTGCCTTGCTATAAGTTTAGCAGGGAGGTACCAAAGTAATCCAGGAGTGGATCACTGGACAGCGGTCAAGAACATCCTGAAATACCTGAAAAGGACTAAGGATATGTTTCTCGTTTATGGAGGTGACAAAGAGCTCGTCGTAACGCCTGCGGCTCGTCCTCCTCGCCGCCATGAGGATTACATAGTCGCTGAGGTCATGCCTGCTCCGGAGGGACCGCTTGGACCGGTCAGGGAAGAGATAGTTCAGTTCCTTCAAAACAAAGGTATTCTGGTTTGCTCCGCTCAGCCTTGGTTTCATGGGGTAGGGTTATTCCAAGTCAGGGATCCATCTGTCAGATATATGTTGATTCAGCATGCCCCTTTTCCTCTGGGTAATGATCGCTTTGTTAGATTTATGAAACATGATGAGGGAGAAAATTTTAAGGGGAGTCATGGGTTCCGCAAGGGTTGGCTTATGTTCATTGGGATTCCTCTTGATTATCGTAATACGGAGTTCATATCACAGGCGGTTGGCTCTTTTGGGAAATTTCAGTCATGGGATAGTGAAGATCCATATTTGGTTCGGACTCTAGTGGAGGCAAGTTTCCCTGACACGCCATTGGTGCCACGTGATGTGGTCTTTGGAGACTATGCAGAATGGGGAGGAGCTCAGGTTTCGTGGACTGCTGCTTGCTATGTGTTGGGCGCTGACTTTGCTGGTCAGATGCCAAATAATGAAGATCCAATGCCGCTGGATGGAAATCCGCACCCATTGCCTGGAAATCTACTGCAATAAATTTGATGTTTGTTCTTCCGCCGTACCCAATGCTGGGGTGGAACGATGCGCCTATTGCACCTCCAGTGCCTCAGGACAATAACAATGGTGATGCTGGATGGGGAAATGCAAACTGGGGGGATAATGAGGATGAGCATCAACAGCCGCCTCAACCTGTGGTGCCAGAGCAGGACCAGGTCTTTATTGTCATTGATCAGCCGGAGGGCTCTGGGTCTGTGGAACAGCATGTGGAGATTCAGTTTGAGGAGCAAAATGAGTTGCAGCAGGATCAGCAGTTATAGGACAATGTACAGCCGGCTGTTGAGGAAAATCCTTTGGCAATTGTTCCATATCAACCTCCTGTCATTCAGCAGCATCAGATATTCATTGGCATGGCAAGGATTGTAGCTGGGCCACCGCTTCCTCCAGAGATGATCTAGAAGAGATCTTTTGAAAACCTGCTGCCTGAATTTGTTGTCAAGGAGGTGCCTAGACCTATCTTCTTCAAGCCACTTGGGACAGTGACATACTCCAAGCGCACATGGACCATTGCCTTTGATGATTCACAGAGGATGTCTTCTTTGGTGCCAAGCTTGCCCAGCAGCCTTGTTATAAGGAATCCAATTGTGGCTAAACGCCCAGTTGCCAGAGCTCTTTTTGGAAGTTCATCTGAAGAGGTTCTCAGTGCTAATGATAATGTAATGTCTGATTTTGATGGGTCTGGAGAGATGCACCCTCAAGATGTTGTGTCTGGCAGCCTGGAGGACAACTCCTCCTCTTCTGTGGTCTTTTCTTCTGCGCAGGTCAATGATAAGAAGCAGACAAGAAGAAGGAAAACGGTGGCTCCTTTAGTGGATACTTCTGTACGAAGATGTACAAGAAGCGCGGCAAAACTAGATGGGTTTAAACCTGTGAGTTTTGAGCAGCTTTCCCTCCAGCCCACCAAGAGGCGTCCGCGGTCCAAGCCCATTCAAGTGAAGGCCCAGCCCAATCCTGAAGACGTTGGCGATAATGGCAAGTCTGAAGATGCTCCTCCACCCACGCCTCTCAATGTGCTACAAGCAATTGGAGCGGAGCTGGAGATCGACCCCAACCTGCTGTCCAAGGAGAAGCTTATGGCTAATCCCAAGGATGATTCCTCCTCCAGTGGTGTTTAAATGTTGCAGTTTAAAACTTTAGCTAGGTGTAGCGAGCCTGTTAAATTCGCTGTCGTTTATGTTGTTCTAAACTTTATGCTATGCGGTCAGAACTGGATGCCTTTTGTTTCTTATGGCGTGGGGTGTATGGCATTGTATGTCATGCAGTGGTTGATACCTCGATTTTTGGTTATCTCATGAATCAAAGATCTATGCGTAATTGGAAGGTGCTTTGTTGGAATGTTCGTGGTCTAAATTCTGAACCACGACAGCGTTCTGTTAGAGAGAAAATTTCTGAAAGCCAATGTGCGGTTGCTTGTTTGCAAGAAACTAAGTTATCAGATTGTCCTCGTTCGTTAATTAAGAGCATTTGTCCTATGGGCTTTGATCAGTTTATTGAATCACCCTCGAGAGGAGCCTCGGGTGGTATTCTGACAGTGTGGCGTTCAGATGTTTTTAAGGGTGTCTTAATTGAAGTAAAGCCTTTTGGAATTGTCATCAGTTTCACCTCGGTGCATAATAATGACCAATGGTTTTTAGTAAATGTTTATGGACCTTGTCAGGGTGTTATGAGGGATGAGTTTGTTAGCTGGCTGTATAATCTTCAGGTGGAACCCGAACAAAAATGGTTGTTAGTGGGAGATTTTAATTTCATCAGGTCCATGGACAATCGTAATCTTCCAGGAGGGGATGTTAATGATATTTTTATCTTTAATGAGATCATTGGTCATTTAGGACTGCTGGAACTTCCTTTAAAAGGTAGAAGGTTTACCTGGTCAAACATGCAGGATGTTCCACTTCTTGAGCAATTGGACTGGTTTTTTACTTCTTCTAGTTGGATAAATCAATATCCCATGACACAAGTTGCACCTCTTGCTAGAACTGCGTCTGATCATGTTCCTTGTGTAATTTCTATCTGCACCACAATTCCTAAAGCTCATATTTTTAGATTTGAAAACTATTGGGTGCATCAACCTGGTTTCATGGACTGTGTGAGGGAGGTTTGGAACAAACCTTCACATAAGGCTCATATAATTGCAGTTATTATGGACAAATTGAAATCCTTGAGGTATGCACTCAAGAAATGGCAGAAGGGGCTCTCACACATTAAATCTTTGATTGAAAAGTGCAATTGGGTAATTCTGTGGCTGGATGATTTGGAGGATTGGAGGCCTCTTTCCATACCTGAGCACAATTTCAGGAAGATATGTAAGATGCATCATGAACACCTTTTACATTTGCAGTTTTTGTACTGGAGGAAAAGGTGTACTATCAGATATATCAAGGTGGGAGAAGAAAATTCAAAATTCTTCCAGGCCATGGCAACAGAGAGGTATAGGAAGAATTCTATTGCTAGTCTGCAACTGTCTGATGGAAGAGTTTCTTCAGATCATGGGGAAATAGCTAAGGAATTTTTGGTTGCCTTCAAGGGCAGAATGGGAACTCTTAAACCAATTTTTTTGGGTAATGAAATCCTCTCATTAATCCCAAAAGTGCAAGGCCTTGAGGTGCTCACAAAACCTTTTGAGCTGCAAGAGATTGAAAAGGTCAGAAAAGAAATGCCCATTGATAAGGCACCAGGGCCAGATGGTTTTAATGGCCTTTTATGAAGAGATGCTGGTCAATTATTTCCAGTGATTTTATTCGGTTGGTTAATGAGTTTCATGCAGGAACTGCTCTTTTGGAAAACCTCAATGAAGCTTTCATCACTTTAATCCCAAAAAGCAATCACCTGAGGGTGTAGGAGATTTTAGGCCAATCTCTTTGACAAGTGTGGGACTGAAGTTTCTGACTAAACTGGCAGCTAATAGGTTTCAGGAGGAAATCACCAACTGTGTTCATAAGAATCAATATGGCTTCATTAAATCAAGAACAATTCAGGATTGTATTGCTTGGACTTTTGAGTATACTCATCAATGCAACCATTCCAAGAAGCCAATTATTTTGCTCAAGCTTGACTTTGAAAAAGCTTTTGACTCTATTCAGCATGAGGCAATCTTGAAAATTCTTGTGGCAAAAGGTTTTGATGGCAAATGGATCAAATGGGTTCAATAGCTATTATCTTCTGCAACCTCCTCTATCTTGTTAAATGGTGTGCCTGGAAATCATTTCAAGTGCAAATGTGGTGTTAAGCAAGGAGATCCTATCTCTCCTTTGCTTTTTGTGATAGCTGCTGACCTTCTGCAAACCATGATCAATGATCTTTTGTATAGGGGCTTGCTTGCCTTGCCATTGCCAACACATGATCCTGATTATCCAGTAGTCCAGTATGCAGATGATACTTTGCTGTTTGTGAATGCTGACCCAGCTCAGTTGGAGGCCCTCAAATCAGTGCTCAACTCCTTTTCCTTGGCAACTGGACTGCAAATCAACTTCCATAAGTCTTCAATGTACCCCATCAATGTGGAAGCCTCTGTTGCTTCTGCACTTGCTGCCCTATTTGGCTGTCAGCTTGGTTCTATGCCTTTCACTTATTTGGGACTTCCTGTTGGAACCACTCGGCCCAAAATTGTTGATTTGCTACCTTTGGTGGACTGCATGCAAAGAAGGTTAACTGCTAGTTCCTGGTTTTTACCACAAGGCAGTAGGTTGCAGTTGGTAAATTCAGTGATATCTTCACTGCCCATATTCTTCCTTTGTAGTCTATCTTTGCCACAAGGTATTCTAAAGCAGTTAGAAAGGATTCAAAGACAGTGCCTCTGGAGGAAATATGGTCAGGAGAAGGGACACTCTTTGGCTGCTTGGCCCCTTGTCTGCAGGCCCAAGATGAAGGGTGGGCTTGGAATTCTGAATTTGGGACTACAAAATGATGCTCTGCTCCTTAAGTACCTTAATAAATTCTATAATAAAGCAGATGTGCCATGGGTCCGTTTAGTGTGGGACTCATATTACTTTTAGAGAATTCCTCATGACACTATTCTTTGTGGCTCATTCTGGTGGAGGGACATTTGTAAATTAATGGACAAGTATCGGGCTGTTACCTCTATCACTGTTGGCAAAGGAGATTCTGTTCTATTTTGGTCTGACCATTGGGAGATTGACCAGTCTTGCATTCCTCTGCAAGAAAGGTTTCCAAGGCTTTTCTCTTTTTGCCTGCAGAAGAACCTTTCTGTCATGGAAGTGATACAGGCAGGAAATTTGCAGCAAATGTTTTCATTACCTGTCGTGGAATTGTCACGGCATATGTCCTCAAGCTAGGACTTAGTCGTGGAGCCATCGCCGCTAGGAAGCTTGAAGGGGTTAACGGGACAAGGAACACGAGGGTTTATACTGGTTCGGCCCCTTACGGTGAAGGTAAAAGCCTACGTCCAGTTGAGGTGGTATTGATAAGGGTTTCGATGACCAGGGAGCTTAACTGCTATGCCTGGCTCTCGGTGAGATCTTTCTTGTCCCTAAACCGCTGCCGGGTCATCCCTTTATATAGGGAGGCTGACGCCCAGCAGCTCTCAGAGTCCCGGCCGGCTCATAAGAGTGTCCGGCTCGGACTCTCAACTATTCTTGCCTTACACTACAAGTTCTACCATAATAATGATTGTAACTACGGGCCTTAAGCCATATCCGGGTCTTAAGTCCATCTTTGGCCCACCGTCTTCAAGCTTGGCTCCGGGCTTCTGGGAATGACCATTATGAGTAACCCGGCCCCTCCTGGCGGGTGACTCTAAGGTCTATATCCTCAACATTAGGCCCCAGATTGATTTGAGCCGGCTCATGTCAATCTTCAATCCTTTCGACAGAAAAATCTCCGGCTTATAATTGTGTGAAGGCCATAACCCGGCGTGATGTCATCCTCTGGACTCCGGGTAATCCGCCGTGACGTCATCTTCCATTAAGTCCGTTTTTTACTCCACCAGATCCGCAACGGATCTTATCTTTACTGCCATCCCGAAAATCGAGGCGTTTCATGGGGAGATAACCACGCCGTGGTCTCCTCGTTTCTCGCGCCCACTTATGAGCTCGTCCTTATAAATAGCCCGGCCCGTCGGTCCTTCAGCCACCCGTTCTTCCTCCTCGCGCCACTGTTCCTCCGCTCAAGCTCTGTTGCCGTCGCCGCCGCGGGTCTCCTCCTCCTCACCAACTCCGGCCGCTGCATCAACCTGTTGTGTCCAGAGAAAACGGCGGCGACCTCCGCGACTCACCAGCACCTGTAAGTTCAGACTGCCCCGTTGAACAGATCTGCAGTAGGTTCATCCTGTTCTTCCGTGTTCTTCGCCGTCGCCCGCGAGTTCTTGGTAGTTTTCCTTTTTACTGCCTCTTTTTGATCTTAGGATAGTATAGAACCAGTGCGGCGGCTGTTTAGTACTCATTTCAAATGCAAGTAGACCTCTTTTTACTGCATAAAGGCCTCGTTCGAGCTCAAGAACTCCCCTGCGTCTGTTTTTTAGGTCTAGAAACTTTCCTTTTGACCGACCATTTTGATCCAAATTATTTACTGCAATGTGTGAAACTTGTTTTCACCACACTTAGTAAAAAACTGCACTCATTGAGTCATGGCGGTTTACATTTCCGGTTTAAAGAAACCACGCGCCGTAGAACCTTCCGACTCAAAGGAGACCATGCGCCATAAAATTTTCCGGCTCATCTGTGATAAGGCCGTAGACAATCGAATTACTCTCAATGCCTCGGGCGGCTTAAATAACCCGGTGCACTTAGATATATGTCATTAGTCCCCTTCATAAGCCGCCACTTTAACATTGAACTGTAAATTTCCTCCGGCTTATAATTAAACCGGACGTTTCCTTTTATCATAGGCTGCCGACTTTCACCATGCCTCCCAAAGCTCCTAAAGCCTCCATCACTTGCAATTGGATGAGGTCCAATGTCACCAACGAGACCTTAGCGGATTTTGTCAAGTCAGGTTACCTGCCCAAGAAGGACGTCATGTCCTACCGTGCCCCCGACCCATCAGAGGAGAGACCACAGCCAAGGGACGGGGAGGTGGTCATTTTTGCGGATCACATGAGCCGGGGCTTCGCACCGCCCGGCTCAAAGTTTTTTAGAGACGTGCTGAACTTCTTTGACCTGCGGCCACAAGATATAGGACCCAACTCGGTGTCCAACATATGCAATTTCCAAGTGTTCTGCGAGGTTTATCTTGGAGAAGAGCCCAGCCTGCTGCTCTTCAGAGAGCTCTTCTACCTGAACCGCCAGAATGAGTGCGCCAACGGGCTAAGTTTGGAACTCGGCGGAATCTCCATTCAGCGACGGAGAGACTGCCTCTTCCCTTACGCCGAGCCGCCGAGTCACCCAAAAGACTAGAACCAGACGTGGTTCTATTGCCAAGACACGTCGCCGGCTGACGAGAGCCCGCTGCCCGGCTTTCGCCCTTCACGTCTGGAACCAACTCACCCTCTGTCTGACAAGTTGACTCAGGCGGAGCGCCAACCTCTGCTCCCCACCATAAACAAGATCAAGGCTCTCCTGGGCAATGGTCTCAACGGAATCGATCTGGTCCGGGTCTGGATCTCGTGGCGGGTGATCCCATTGAGCCGCCGCCCCGGCTTAATGTGCGAATACACGGGCCGAAAGGATGACCCCCAGAGACACAGTCGCAACGATCTTCCTGAAGATGTTGCTGAGGACATGACCAAGGCTCTCTTGAATGAGAGCTTGGCAGACTGCGGGAGGACCGGGTTAGCCCCCTTCTGCAAGATCAACCCAGCCCCAGCAGTAAGCCGCTGATTTGAACATTTTACCTCCGTCTGCAGATAACCTTCATCTGAATCTTTAAGAAATCATCATTGTATTTTTCAGGCTGATGACAAATTCTGGAAGGTCAAATATGACCATGAGGCGGCCAAGAAGGCCAGGAAGGCGAAGAAAGCCGCCAAGAAAGCCGCTCCCCGCAAGAAGGGAAGTAGGCCTACTGCTTCAAAGCTGATGCAATTAAGCGACAGCTCTGAGTCAGAGGTAACCCCTGAACCTGTAAGCTCTTGTTATATCTGCTATTTATTTCTGTCCACCTTACCAATACTGTTCACCAACAGGATGATACCGGCGCAAGTAACCCGGTGGTTGAAGAGGTAATGTCACTTTCCTCCGACTCGGAGCCCTTGCCAAGGCTGAAAGTCCGAAGGGTAACCCGGAAAGTAAGCTTTTCACATCCTTTAGCTTATCAAGATCCTCAATTTATTTTGAAGCAACAGGTTCATGAAAGCCGGCGGCACACCCGGACCAACAAAGACACTGACCTCTCCTCCGGGTTACCTGACGCATCGAAAAAACGCCGGACCGAGGTGATCTCAAAGTTCTACCCTTTTCATCCTTTGGCAAGTGTTATACGTCAACCGCTCAACTCTTCTGACTCAAATTATCAGGAAACTTCCCCCTCTTCTGGCGACTCTATGCAGTCGAATCTGCCGGCTTTCAAGACCGTGCTCGGGTAACGATGAGCACCTCATGTTGTATTTTGTCTTTACTTACACTTTTGTGCTTAACCTTTCTGTCTTTTCAGTGCCCAAGCAAAACTCAGCAAAAGGGCGAAGAAGAACAAGCCGGCCGATGAACCGGACTTGCCTGAGTCGGAGGTAGCCGCTCAAGAACCGCCAGCTGCCTCTGCTCCTGAGGCCGCTGCTCCAACCAACAAGCCCATAGCAGAAGCTTCTATTAACCCGGAGGCCTCCAGCTCGTCTCAACCAGCAGATGACCCGGATGTAGTAATCACCCGGACGGAATATGTTGAGCCGGGGAGACCTACTGTGCTGGCCAAGTGCTCCGCTAAGGAGGAGTTGTTAGGACGCCACCGGGCCAATCTGGACCTCACCGACTATGCCAATCTGAGCATCGGAGAGGTCATCTCCGGCTATATCAACCAAGTGCACAAGAGCCGGGACTTAGAGATTGCCATGGTGAACCAGATTCAGCAGAAGTTTGAGGTATCACTCTTCTGTCTTCTTACTTACTGCATAGTTACCTTTAGCATGCTAGCCCCCAAGTCGACGACTTATGATTGAATATGTTGTAGACTTAAGTTCCGGCTTACTTCCATGAACCGGAAATTTGTAGATAGGAACGTTCAATATGCATTAGCCCCCAAGTGCCAAGTGTCTTTGCTTGGAAAACGCTTGGGACTTTTAAATTTGCATAGTACTGTTCATGCTATAACCCGGAAATTATGCAGGCTGCTGGCAAGAAGTTTGAAGCTGACATCGCTGATCTCAAGACCCGTCTGAAGACGCAAGAGACGGAGACCCGGAAAGCAAACGCCAAATTTGTGTCCAGCATTGCTGCGCAAGAAAAGCTGAAGACGGACTTTGATGCTGAACGGAGAGCCTAGGCCGAAGAGAAGGCCACTCTGGTGAGCCGGGCCGAACAGGCGGAGAAGGCTCTCTCAGAGAAGACCGCCGAACTCTCCGGCTTAAAGCGCCAAGTGTCCCAGATGGTTGCCGCAATCTTCGGTAAGTCATCTCACCAGCTTTCATCAAGTTTAGAATCTGTATATCTCATAACTCATCCTTGTCGGTGGCTTATCTTATTCTGTTAAACAGGTCCCAGAAGCGCCAACCTCAACCAAAGCGTAGTAACCAAGCTGAAAGCCGTGTACACCCTGGTGGAGCAACTCTACACCGGGTCACAGCGTGCTCTGGCTGTGGTGGCCCTATCCAACGAGGTGCCGACTCACCTGGCTGAGGTTCTTCGCCAGCTCGCCGTTCTTCCTCAATGCATCCAAGAGCTGCGACGGGCCTCTGCAAGAGCCGGAGCCATAGCGGCTCTAAGCCGGGCTAAGGCATTCCTTCCAGAGCTAGACCCGGCGGACATCGCTCTAGGCTACCCCAGTTTGAAGGAAGACGGCACCGCCTTCGACCAGAAGGACTTCGCAGCTTGCGTGAAGATCGTACGCCCGGTGGCCACTCTGATTGGCAATGATACAGATCTGACTAAGTATCAGTCGGGTTACGATGCAGAGAATCAGAGGATCCCCACTCCGCGCTATGAGGCCCTCAGCTTAATCCCGCCGACTCGCAAGCACACCTTCGCCCCGGAGATTGACCCGGCGGGGTTAATTGACGAGGAAGCTCAATTCGAAGCTTTGAGCGGCATCGACTGGAAGTCGTCGACTTTCCAGACCTTGGGAACAGCCGGAGGAGAAGAGAGGGATGAGCCGGAGACTTCAACCCAGCAAGCGTCGTAACTCTGTAGACGATTTATGTGAAACAATGCTTCACCCTTTTGGACTCAACGAGTCTTGTAATAGAATAGGGTCAACACTTTAACTGTGCCGTGCCATCGTGCACGTGTTGAATGCTGAATCCTTATGAAAGTTGCTTCCTTATATGTCTCCGGGTTACAGTTGATCAGTCATATTCCTTAAGCTAAAATAGTTGTCTTTAGCTACCCTGCATGAAAAGACAAATCACAAGTCTCGAGGCAGCTTACCGCATGGAAAATCATAGTCTTATGCCTATAACCCGGAATATGATTCACCAAAGACTAGCCCTCAATGATGTCCTTGATATAATCGTAACAACACACTTACCAGCCTACAAGCACACTGTCGGCTTAGATAACCCGGGCTATGAGGTTGGTACCTCAATTCCGGTTTACCAGTCTTAATAACGCCAATTGTGTTCGACTAGTACTGCAAATCAAAGTTAAGCCGGCAAAGTGCGACCCGGCCGTGCATACTTGACATAATCAGAAGAACTTGCTACAAGTCAGAAAACTTAGGGGCTTCCAGTTCGAATACGACCAGAGACCCGTCCCAAAGGGGTTATGCTAAGATTCGAATGCGATCATATAGCCCCCAGTGGGTGTGGCGATGCCAATCAAGAGGGTACCGACAGCTATGTTCTCTTTGGTTCGAATACGACCCATGTTTGAACAGGAAGCCCCCAAGTGATTTTAAGATTTGTTTAACGACGCTGATTCGAATACGATCCACGTCGACTCCCAAAGGGGTTAAACTAAGATTCAAATATGATCAAAGAAAACTCCCCAATGAGCTCGGCACTTTGCCAATCAAATGGGTATCGACAGCTATGTTCTCTTTGGTTCGAATACGACCTATGTTTGAACAGGAAGCCCCCAAGTGACCTCTATTACCGACGGCTAGATTCGAATACAATCATAAGCCGGATCCTCCTTCAAGTTATCATGTAATCTTGCAATGAAAACAACACGTGCACATTTGGAGGAGACAAAAGGACAGAGGTCCTGCTTTATTGCTTATCATAATATATACATGGCTGAGAGAAATATGTACATTATGAGAGCCGGTGGCTCAAGTGTAGTAAGGCCGAAGCTGAGCTATGTTCCACGGCCGACGGGTCTCTTCCTCCGACTTACGTGAATCTTTGTGCTCCCGAATGTCAATGAGGTAATATGACCCGTTGTGCAAATTCTTGCTGACCACAAAGGGCCCTTCCCAAGGCGGGGATAGCTTGTGCGCATCTGTTTGATCTTGGATGAGCCGGAGCACGAGATCGCCTTCTTGGAAGACCCGGGATTTAACCCGGCGACTATGATAACGGCGCAGGTCTTGTTGGTAAATCGCTGAGCGAGCTGCTGCCACATCACGCTGTTCGTCCAACAAGTCAAGAGCATCTTGGCGCGCCTGTTCATTATCTGCCTCAACATAAGCCGCCACTCGAGGCGAGTCATGACGGATGTCACTAGGGAGGACTGCTTCTGCCCCATAAACCATGAAGAAAGGTGTAAAACCTGTAGACCTGTTAGGAGTAGTGTTGATGCTCCATAACACGGAGGGCAACTCCTCCACCCAACAACCCGGCGTCCGTTGCAAAGGGACCAAAAGCCGGGGCTTGATGCCCTTCAGAATCTCCTGATTAGCTCTCTCAGCTTGACCATTGGATTGAGGATGAGCCACCGAGGAAACATCAAGTCGGATATGCTCTCGTTGACAAAACTCTTCCATGGCGCCTTTGGATAGATTGGTGCCATTGTCAGTTATAATGCTGTGCGGAAAGCCAAAGCAAAAAATCACCTTTTTCATAAATTGAACCGTCGTGGCTGCATCACACTTGCTAACTGGCTCCGCTTCAACCCACTTGGTAAATTTGTCAACTGCCACCAAGAGGTGGGTCTTCTTATCCTTGGACCTTTTAAAAGGCCCAACCATATCAAGCCCCCAGACCGCAAAGGGCCAAGTAATTGGGATCATCCTCAGCTCCTGAGCCGGCACATGAGCCCGTCGTGAGAACCTTTGGCAACCATCACATTTACTGACCAAGTCCTCCGCATCAGCATGAGCCGTCAGCCAATAAAAACCATGACGAAAAGCCTTGGCCACAAGAGATTTTGAGCCGGCGTGATGGCCACAATCCCCTTCATGAATCTCACGCAAGATCTCTTGACCTTCCTCAGGGGAGACACAACGCTGGAATGCTCCCGTAACACTGCGGTGATGCAACTCGCCATTGATAACAATCATTGACTTAGCCCGCCGGGTTATTTGTCTGGCCAAAGTTTCATCCTCAGGCAACTCTCCCCGGGTCATGTAAGCCAGATAGGGCATTGTCCAGTCCGGTATGATGTGGAGAGCCGCCACCAGTCGTGCCTCCGGGTCAGGGACAGCCAAGTCTTCCTTTGTAGGCAATTTAACAGAAGGGTTATACAGGACATCCAGGAAAGTATTAGGCGGCACCGGCTTTCGCTGAGAGCCCAGCCGGCTTAGAGCATCAGCCGCCTCGTTCTTCCTGCGATCAATGTGCTCTACTTGGTAGCCCTGAAAGTGCCCAGCAATGGCATCAACTTCGCGGCGATAAGCCGCCATGAGAGGGTCCTTAGAGTCCCACTTGCCTGATACTTGTTGAGCCACCAAGTCTGAGTCACCGAAACACCTTACCCAGCTCAAGCTCATCTCCTTAGCCATCCGAAGACCGTGGAGCAAGGCCTCGTACTCAGCTGCGTTGTTGGTACAAGGAAACATCAATTGTAGCACATAATGGAACTTATCACCCTTAGGGGAAGCCAATACGACTCCAGCCCCCGAGCCCTCCAACTGCCTGGACCCATCAAAGTGAATAGTCCAATATGTGTTATCCGGCTTTTGCTCGGGCACTTGTGACTCTGTCCAATCATTGATGAAATCCACCATGGCCTGAGATTTAACAGCAGTGCATGGCACGTATTTGAGACCATGAGGTCCGAGCTCTATGGCCCACTTAGCTACTCTTCCTGTGGCCTCTCTGTTTTGAATGATATCACCAAGAGGAGCCGAACTAACCATAGTGATGGGATGACCCTGGAAATAATGCTTAAGCTTCCGGCTCGCCATGAACACACCATAAACAAGCTTCTGCCAATGTGGATACCACTGTTTGGACTCGATGAGCACTTCGCTGACATAATAAACCGGCCGCTGAACCGGATGCTCCTTACCCTCTTCCTTGCGCTCCACCACCACAGCCACACTGACAGCTCGTGTGTTCGCCGCCACATACAGTAATAAGGGCTCCTTATCAACCGGAGCAGCAAGGACTGGGGGCTCTGCCAGCTGCTTCTTCAAATCCTCAAAGGCAGTATTAGCTGCATCATTCCAGACAAAGTTATCAGTTTTCTTCATCAACTGATATAATGGCATGGCCTTCTCACCCAAACGGCTTATAAACCGGCTTAAAGCAGCGATGCGACCCGCCAAGCGCTGAACATCATTTATACACGCCGGCTTAGCCAGGGAGGTGATGGCCTTGATCTTCTCCGGGTTAGCTTCAATGCCTCTGTCAGAAACCAAGAAACCCAAGAGTTTGCCTGCAGGAACACCAAAAACACACTTGGCCGGGTTAAGCATCATCTTGTAAACCTGGAGATTATCAAAGGTTTCCCTCAAATCATCTATCAGGGTTTCCTCCTTTATGGATTTAACCACAATATCGTCCACATAAGCATGAACATTGCGCCCAATCTGGTTATGAAGACAGTTCTGCACGCAACGCTGATAAGTCGCCTGTGCACACTTGAGTCCAAAGGGCATAGATACATAGTAGAAGGCTCCGAAGGGAGTGATGAACGCCGTCTTCTCCTGGTCCTTAACTGCCATTTGATCTGATGATAACCGGAATAAGCATCCAAGAAACTTAAGCGCGCACAACCTGCCGTAGCATCAATAATTTGGTCAATACGGGGAAGGGCAAAAGGATCAGCCGGACACGCTTTGTTTAAGTCCGTGTAGTCCACACACATCCGCCAAGTGCCGTTCTTCTTGAGTACGAGGATCGGGTTAGCCAACCACTCTGGGTGAAAGACTTCAACAATAAACCCGGCCGCCAAGAGCCGGGCCACCTCTTCACCAATAGCTTTCCGCCTCTCCTCATTGAACCGCCGAAGGAACTGCCTGACCGGCTTAAATTTCGGATCAACATTGAGAGTGTGCTCAGCGAGTTCTCTAGGTACACCTGGCATGTCAGAAGGTTTCCATGCGAAGATGTCCCTATTCTCACGGATGAACTCGATGAGCGTGCTTTCCTATTTTGGATCCAGATTGGCACTAATGCTAAACTGCTGAGATGAATCTCCTGGAACGAAATCAACAAGTTTAGTCTCATCAGCCAACTTAAATTTCATTGCCGGCTCATGCTCCGTAGTCGGCTTTTTCAGAGAGGTCATATCTGTTGGGTCAACGTTGTCTTTGTAAAACTTTAACTCCTCTGTTGCACAAACAGATTCTGCATAAGCTGCATCGCCTTCCTCACACTCCATGGCCACCTTCCGGCTTCCATGAACCGTAAGGGTCCCATTATGACTCGGCATCTTGAGCTGTAAATACACGTAACACGGCCATGCCATGAACTTGGCGTAAGCCGGCCGCCCAAATATGGCATGGTACGGACTTCTTATCTTGAACACCTCAAAGGTCAATTTTTCCACCCTGTAGTTGTGCTCATCTCCAAAGGCCACTTCCAACTCGATCTTGCCAACTGGATAAGCCGACTTACCAGGTACCACACCGTGGAAAATAGTGTTTGACTGGCTGAGGTTCTTATCAATCAACCCCATACGACGGAACGTCTCATAATAGAGGATGTTGATGCTGCTGCCTCCATCCATGAGCACCTTAGTGAACTTATATCCTCCCACCTGAGGAGCCACCACCAAGGCCAAGTGACCCGGATTATCCACCCGGGGAGGGTGATCCTCCCTACTCCACACTATAGGCTGCTCAGACCACCGCAAGTAGCGTGGAACCGCCGGCTCAACAGCATTCACAGCCCTCTTATGAAGCTTCTGATCTCGCTTACACAGACTGGTGGTAAACACATGATACTGTCCACCGCTAAGCTGCTTTGGATTGGTCTGATAACCCCCCTGCTGCTGTTGATGACCCTGGCCAGACTGCTGATTAAAGCCCCCTTGACCGTTCTGAGGATTAGAATTTGAGCCGCCGCCCGGGCCATGAAAGCCGCCGGCTCCTGAGCCGCTGCCCGGGCCATTGTAATTTTTAAAGGCCTTCATGATTGCACAATCCTTCCATAGATGGGTAGCTGGCTTCTCTCTAGAGCCATGCCTTGGACAAGGCTCGTTCAACAGCTGCTCCAGCGTCGGGCCTGACCCGCCGGCTCGGGGAGGGGGCCTCCCCTTGCGTCGCTGGTTATTACCCTGTGAGCTGGCGTTGGCTACAAACTCTAGGCTGCCATCGTCCTTGCGCTTGCCACCTCCTTGATTCCCCGGGTTATGCTGAGGACCCTTGCCATTGCCATTCTTCTTTCCCTTCCCTGTCCTTTCATCATCTGAAGCGGGGTCCTTGGTACCATCAGAATCGGCGTACTTGACAAGAGCCGCCAACAGTGTACCCATATCATTGCAGTCGCGCTTAAGCCGCCCGAGTTTCATCTTCAGGGGCACGAAACGACAATTCTGCTCCAACATTAAGACTGAAGAGCCGGCATCCATCTTATCTGATGAATGTATGATCTCTTTGACCCGGCGAACCCAATGTGTCGTGGATTCACCCTCCTGCTGCTTACAGTTAGTCAAATCCACAATTGACATAGACTTCCTACAGGTATCCTTGAAGTTTTGGATGAACCGGGCTTTCAGCTCAGCCCAAGACCCGATGGAATTTGGTGGTAGCCCTTTCAACCAAGTGCGGGCAGTCCCATCTAACATCATGGTGAAGTACTTGGCCATTGCCGCCTCACTGACCTCCAGCAGTTCCATGGCCATCTCGTAACTCTCGATCCAGGCTGCGGGTTGTAAGTCTGCCGTGTAATTAGGCACCTTCCTAGGGCCTTTGAAGTCCTTGGGTAGACGTTCATTGCGGATAGCTGGTACTAAACAAGGGACACCCCCAGTCCTGGTAGGGATACCCACGTCGACAGACGTCGTCGGGTAAGCCGGGGGAGTCTGGTAAGCCGTCAACTGAGGCACCTGCTCCGCCTCTTGCCGCACTCTGTCTTGGTCTGCTGCGTGAAAGGCTCCGTTATGAGCCGGGCCATGGCCAGGGGGCGGGTCATGGCGTCGGACGTTACTTGAGCCGGTCACTAAGACCATGTGTCTGCTGTAACTCGGGCTCTGGCCTGGACGAGGGGTCGAGTGGATCCTGTCCCGGCCGTAGGAGTACGCCTCTTGTTGCGCCAGTGCTGTCTGAAGGAGTTCCCTGACCCGGCGGGTTTCAATAGCCGTCGGAGAGTCGCCGTCAATTGGGAGAGCCGCCAACCGTGCTGCCGTGGCGACCATGTTCTCCAGCGGGTTAGCATAATGACCCGGTGGTATTGGCACGTATTGAGGCGGGGCAGGGGGCACCTGGGGAGGCCCCATCACTTGTGGCTGAATAGGGGTCCCAGACCCGGGCACTATGACCCCTGGCAGGTTACTAGACCCTGCACCTGGCGTGTTGAAGAGGTTTCGTGGATCGTAAACCGGAGGGAGCCGAGATTGGGCCTTCTGATGCCTCCTTCTCATGACCTCATTGGACGCGTTCTGATCCATCGTGAGCCGGAAAGACTGCGCCTGGATCAATTGTGTTTGGGCGTCGAGAGCCGCCCTCTCCGCAGCCATCCTGATCCCTTCCGCTGCCAGGTCCTCCTTAGCTTTCACTAGATCTAACTTTAATTGCGCCACCTCCGCATCATGATGAGCTTGATCCGCCGGGTCAACCGCGGCAGTTAACAGGGCCGTCATCTTGTCCGTGAGATCCATCAGCACCTGAGCCGGCGAGGGCACCGGATTTCCCGCTCCAGCAGCAGGGTTCTGAATAGGCTGTGCACCAGCCATAAAGACTCCAACCTGACTTGGCGGCTCAAACGGGTCCGGAATACTATCACCATCGAAACAACCCATGAGCCTGCCATCTTGAAGTTGATACAACGAGTTTGACTCATCTGTGGTCGACTCGCCATCAGAGCCGGCGGCCGTCTCATCACCAGATCCAGATCGATCAGAGAGCCCTCCATGGATACAGCCCACAAAAGCATGCCTTAAGGCAGGCCGGGCCTGGGCGGGTCGTGCGCGCTGAGCCGTCTCGATGAGATCGGCGCAGAGATCCGGCTCAGGGCCCGGCTCACCAATCTTGCCAATGAAAACATGAATTCCGCCGAAGGGGGCCCGGTACCCGTACTCAATTGAGCCGGCGTCGGGGCCCCGGTTTGCATCGTCGATGTAGAGCTTGCCGCGACGACTCTTGGTCATCCGGCCCACAGCGTATCCCTTGAGCCCTTCGAAGCTGCCCTTCAAGAACTCAAATCCACCGTGCGCTGGCCCCACGGTGGGCGCCAACTGTCGTGGAATTGTCACGGCAGATGTCCTCAAGCTAGGACTTAGTCGTGGAGCCATCGCCGCTAGGAAGCTTGAGGACATCTGCCGTGACAATTCCACGACATTACCACTGTCTGAACTGGCTTTTAGGGAGTTCAATCAGCTTTCAAGCTTGTTATCTGGGACTTCCTTAGACAATGGTTGTAATGATATCTGGGCTTGGAGACATGGGAAAAAGGCGGAGTACTCGGCAAAGAAGTATTATGATTTTGTCCACCAGCCTGTTATTGCCAATCCTATACTAAGCTGGGTCTGGAAAAGCTGTTGTACCATGACAATTAAAATGTTTGCTTGGCTGGTAATTATGGACAGAGTTAACACCAAGGATATGATTCATCGACGCCATTGGAGAATTAATGATGGACCTAGTTGTGTCCTATGCCCGACTGGAGTAATTGAGGATAGGAATCATCTGTTCTTCCAATGTAACTTCAGTATGAGAATCTGGAACTACCTGCAACTTTCCTGGTTGGATAGCAATGATATGGTGCAAATTGCCTTACATGCCGGGAAGGAGTTTAATAAGCCTTTTTTCTCAGAGGTGGTTTTTCTTGCATGGTGGAATATTTGGAAAGTTAGGAATGACAGGGCTTTTAGGCATGTCAACCCAACTTTTAGGCAGTGGAGAAATAGGTTTATTCATGATATTACTCTTCTTTCACATCGGATCAAGACCAGATACAAGGAGGCTCTGCTCAAATGGATTGATTTCCTGCCTCCTTGAAGGCCATCTATTTTGTAACTTCTCTCTTTCCTAGTTGTAGTTTTTAGTGCTTTCTTTAATTTCTTAGAGTACTATAGCTTTTCTTGTATAGATTTTCTTTCTTTTTGTTCCCCTTCTTGAGGAACTTTGTACTTATTCTTTGTTCTTTATTAATAAAATGTTGTGGGGTGTAAGCCCTGCAGTCTTCCAGGTCAAAAAAATGGTTACGTCGATGCAAGCTTTGACACTGATCCGGATGACTCTAAGTCACAAACCGGATACGTATTTATATTGAATGGTGGAGCTGTTAGTTGGTGCAGTTCCAAGCAGAGCGTCGTGGCGGGATCTACGTGTGAAGGGGAGTACATAGCTGCTTCGGAAGTAGCAAATGAAGGAGTCTGGATGAAGGAGTTCATATCCGATCTAGGTGTAATACCTAGTGCATCGGGTCCAATGAAAATATTTTGTGACAAATACTGGAGCAATAGCCTTGGTGAAGGAATCCAGATATCACAAGAGAACCAAACACATCAAGAGACGCTTCAATTCCATCCACGATCAAGTCAAGGAGGGAGACATAGAGATCTGGAAAATACATACGGATCTGAATGTTGCAGACCCATTGACTAAGCCTCTCTCACGAGCAAAACATGATTAGGACCAAGACTCCATGGGTGTTAGAATCATTACTATGTAATCTAGATTATTGACTCTAGTGCAAGTGGGAGACTGAAGGAAATATGCCCTAGAGGCAATAATAAAGTTGTTATTTATATTTCCTTATATCATGATAAATGTTTATTATTCATGCTAGAATTGTATTAACCGGAAACTTAGTACATGTGTGAATACATAGACAAAACAGAGTGTCCCTAGTATGCCTCTACTTGACTAGCTTGTTAATCAAAGATGGTTAAGTTTCCTGACCATAGACATGTGTTGTCATTTGATGAACGGTGTCACATGATGTGATGGACAAGACCCATCCGTTAGCTTAGCATAATGATCGTTTAGTTTTATTGCTATTGCTTTCTTCATGACTTATACATATTCCTCTCACTATGAGATTATGCAACTCCCGAATACCAGAGGAACACTTTGTGTGCTATCAAACATCACAACGTAACTGGGTGATTATAAAGATGCTCTACAGGTGTCTCCGATGGTGTTTGTTGAGTTGGCATAGATCGAGATTAAGATTTGTCACTCCATGTGTCGGAGAGGTATCTCTGGGCCCTCTCGGTAATGCACATCACTATAAGCCTTGCAAGTGATATGTCTCCATCGTATCTACTTTTCCAAACACTTTTGCCCTTGTTTTGGACTCTAACTTGCATGATTTGAATGGAACTAACCCGGGCTGACGCTGTTTTCAGCAGAATTGCCATGGTGTTATTTTTGTGCAGAAATAAAAGTTCCCAGAATGACCTGAAACTTCATGGAGAATATTTTTGGAATTAATAAAAAATACTGGCGAAAGAATCAAGGCCAGGGGGCCCACACCCTGTCCACGAGGGTGGGGGCGCGCCTACCTCCCTGGGCGCGCCCCCTGCCTCGTGGGCCCCCTGCTGCTCCACCGACCTCAACTCCAACTCCATATATTCGTGTTCGGGGAGAAAAAATCAAAGAGAAGGATTCATCGCGTTTTACGATACGGAGCCGCCGCCAAGCCCTAAAATCTCTCGGGAGGGCTGATCTGGAGTCTGTTCGGGGCTCTGGAGAGGGGAATCCCTCGCCCTCGTCATCATCAACCTTCCTCCATCACCAATTTCATGATGCTCACCGCCATGCGTGAGTAATTCCATCGTAGGCTTGCTAGACGGTGATGGGTTGGATGAGATTTATCATGTAATCGAGTTAGTTTTGTTATGGTTTGATCCCTAGTATCCATTATGTTCTGAGATTGATGTTGCTATGACTTTGCTATGCTTAATGCTTGTCATTAGGGCCCGAGTGCCATGATTTCAGATCTGAACCTATTATGTTTTCATGAATATATGTGAGTTATTGATCCTATCTTGCAAGTCAATAGTCACCTACTATGTGTTATGATCCGGCAACCCCGAAGTGACAATAATTGGGACCACTCCCGGTGATGACCGTAGTTTGAGGAGTTCATGTATTCACTATGTGTTAATGCTTTGGTCTGGTACTCTATTAAAAGGAGGCCTTAATATCCCTTAGTTTCCAATATGACCCCGCTGCCACGGGAGGGTAGGACAAAAGATGTCATGCAAGTTCTTTTCCATAAGCACGTATGACTATATTCGGAATACATGCCTACGTTACATTGATGAACTGGAGCTAGTTCTGTATCACCCTATGTTATAACTGTTGCATGAATAATCGCATCCAACATAATTATCCATCACTGATCCAATGCCTACGAGCTTTTCACATATTGATCTTTGCTTAGTTACTTTACCGTTGCCACTGTTACAATTACTACAAAATTGCTACTGTTACTTTTGCCACCGTTACCGTTACTTCCATACTACTTTGCTACTAAATAGTTTGTTGCAGATATTAAGTTATCCAGGTGTGGTTGAATTGAAAACTCAACTGCTGATACTTGAGAATATTCTTTGGCTCCCCTTGTGTCGAATCAATAAATTTGGGTTGAATACTCTACCCTTGAAAACTGTTGCGATCCCCTATACTTGTGGGTTATCAAGACTATTTTCTGGCGCCGTTGCCGGGGAGCATAGCTCTATTCTTTGAGTCACTTGGGATTTATATCTGCTGGTCAGTATGAGGAACTTGAAAGACGAGAAAACCAAGATTTATCCCTCAACTACGAGGGGAGGTAAGGAACTGCCATCTAGCTTTGCACTTGATTCACCTTCTGTTTTGAGTAAGCTTGCGACACCTAAACCTGCTTTTGCTATTAATTCTGATATGTCGCATGTTATTGATGATGCCACTTCTGCTATGCATGATGCTTATGATGAAACTACTTCTATGCTTGATAATACTGTGCCACTAGGTGAATTTCTTGATGAACAACTTGCTAGGGCTAGAGAGAATGAAATTATTGAAACTGATAATATTGATGAAAGTGATGATGAAGATTCTCCCCTAGATATGAATTGCCTGTTGTGCCTGAGGGTTATGTTATGGATGAATAAACTGCTAGAGACTTTCTTTCTTGCAATGATAGGAATGATTTTAAGAAATTATTAGCTAAGCTGAAAGAAAAGTCTTTGAATGCTAGAATGAAATATGACCCTGCTTTTGCTACTTCACCTATCTGTGTTACTGATAAGGATTATGATTTCTCTGTCGATCCTGAGATAATTACTTTGATTAAATCTGATCCTTTCTATGGCTATGAATCTGAAACTGTTGTGGCACATCTTACTAAATTAAATGATATAGCCACCCTATTCACTAATGATGAGAAAACTCGCTACTACTATATCCTTAAGCTATTTCCCTTCTCATTAAAGGGTGATGCTAAAACATGGTTTAATTCTCTTGATCCTGGTTGTGTGCGTAGTCCCCAGGATATGATTTATTACTTCTCTACTAAATATTTCCCCGCTCATAAGAAACAAGCTGCCTTAAGGGAAATATATAATTTTGTGCAAATTGAAGAAAAGAGTCTCCCACAAGCTTGAGGGAGGCTTCTCCAATTACTTAATGCTTTGCCTGATCATCCTCTCAAGAAAAATGAAATACTTGATATCTTTTATAATGGACTAACCGATGCTTCCAGAGACCACCTGGATAGTTGTGCTGGTTGTGTTTTCAGGGAAAGAACAGTTGATCAAGCTGAATTGCTATTGAATAATATGTTGACTAATGAAAATAATTGGACACTTCCTGAACCAACTCCGAAGAAAAGGGGTATTCTATTTATCAGTCCGGAAGATATGCAAGAGGCAAAGAAATCTATGAAAGAAAAGGGTATTAAAGCTAAAGATGTTAAGAATTTACCACCTATTGAAGAAATACATGGTCTTGATAACCCGACACAGGTAGTGAAGGTAAATTCTCTCTATAGATTTGATGAAGGTGATATTCCTCATTATAAGTCTGCTAGCCAATGTTTAGATGAGTTTGATAATTTTATTGTTAAACAAGAAAACTTCAATGCCTATGTTGGTAGACAATTGAAACGTAATGCTTATATGATTGAACACTTGAGTGATTATATGTCTAGAGTTAAAGGTGAACTTAAACTCATTAGTAAACGTGCTTCTATGGTTACCACTCAAGTAGAACAAGTGCTTAAAGCTCAGAATGATTTGCTCAATGAATTAAATAATAAGAAAAATGATAATGTTGTTAGAGTTATGACTAGAGGGGGTAAAATGACTCAGGAACCTTTGTATCCTGAGGGCCACCCTAAGAGAATTGAGCAAGATTCTCAGACAACCAATGTTGATGCACCTAGTCCTTCTAAGAGGAAGAGAAAGAAAAATGATAGGACTTTGCATGCTTCTAGTGAACCTGCTGTTGACACACCTGAGAATCCCAATGATATTTCTATTTCTGATGCTGAAACACAATCTGGTAATGAACACGAACCTAGTGTAATATTAATGATGATGTTCATGTTGATGCTCAAGCTAGCAATGACAATGATGTGGAAATTGAACCTGCCGTTGATCTTGATAACCCACAATCAAAGAATCAACGTTATGATAAGAAAGACTTTGTTCCTAGGAAGCACGGTAAAGAAAGAGAACCATGGGTTCAGAAACCCATGCCGTTTCCTCCTAAACCATCCAAGAAAAGGGATGATGGGGATTTTGAGCGCTTTGCTGAAATGATTAGACCTATCTTTTTGCGTATGCGTTTGACTGATATGCTTAAAATGAATCCTTATGCTAAGTATATAAAAGATATTGTTACTAATAAAAGAAAGATACCGGAAGATGAAATTTCAACCATGCTTGCTAATTATACTTTTAAGGGTGGAATACCTAAGAAACTTGGAGATCCAGAAGTACCAACTATACCATGCTCCATTAAAAGAAACTATGTTAAAACTGCTTTATGTGATCTTGGAGCCGGTGTTAGTGTTATGCCTCTCTCTTTATATCGTAGACTTGATTTGAATAAGTTGACACCTACTAAAATATCTTTGCAAATGGCCGATAAATCAACTGCTATACCTGTCGGTATTTGTGAGGATGTGCCTGTTGTGGTTGCAAACGTTACTATTTTAACGGACTTTGTTATTCTTGATATTCCCGAGGACGATAGTATGTCGATTATCCTTGGTAGACCCTTTTTGAATACTGCAGGGGCTGTTATTGATTGCAACAAAGGCAATGTCACTTTTCATGTTAATGGTAATGAGCATACGGTACACTTTCCGAGGAAACAACCTCAAGTCCATATTATCAATTCTATTGGAAAAATTTCATCTATTATTATTGGAGGTTTTGAATTTGCTCTTCCTAATGTCAAGAAGAAATATGATATTCTTATTGTTGGGGATGTGCATATCCCCGTTGAGGTAACCTAGTGCTATTCGAAAATTCTCTGGTTTCATGCGATTCGGAATGAGTTCGTTAACAAGACTTGATCAACCTTGTTAGTGGATTCATTTTGATGAGCATGAGATGGATGAAGTTAGAAAGCACAACTCTCTGTACCCTCTTTTTACTTTCTGTTATTTAGATTAAATAAAGTAAAAATAGTATTTTCTGTCAGTTTTCTGAATTATCCGTACAATAAAAAATACCCCCAAAATAAAAGTTCTCCAAATGCCCTGCAATTGAAATATGATTTTTTTTCTAGAATATTTGAGAATATCTAGCACTGAGAACACATCAGGGGGAGCAGCCACCTGGCCACGAGGGTCCAGGGCGCGCCCCCCTGCCTCGTGGGCCCCTGGTGGCCCCCCTCCACTTATTCCAGCAACCACACACTCCTTCTTCCTCCCAAAAAATCACCAACCAGCTCAAGCACGAGTTCTAGCTCATCTAGCTGCCATTTTCGATCTCCTTGCTCAAAGCTCCACTCACAAAACTGCTTTGGGGTCCAATTAGTTTTTGTTCTAGTGCTTTATTCATTGCAAATTCTTGCTGCTTAGGTGACCCTGTTCTTGAGCTTGCATGTCAAATTTATATGGTCCCAAGTAGTTCTAATGCATGATATAGTCTCTAGGCACTTGTAGGAGTGGTTGCTATCATTCTTGTTGAGTTTGGTTCACTTTCATTTTGAGTCACTAAAATTTTCAGAAATTTTTCAGAGGAAGAAATATGTTTAGGAAAATGTACCAAGGTGGTTCTTCAAGGAAGCAAGGACCCAGGCCCGCAATACGTGAGCCGGACCATGAACTACCAAGAGAAGCTCAAGTGCGGCCTTGTGAATGGCCGTCAGAAGATTTCATGGTCCGAGCAGGAATTAAGGAGGAATTTGATGCATATGTGCGTAATGCTGAACTCGAGGGCTTCATGCTAGATAAGTGCCCTCAGTATTATCACCTAACTGATTCCTTTGTGAGAAGGTTCAAATTTACATCTTCATGCAATTCTCACACTATCCTATTTGATCTCTATGGTAAATCTTATACTATTGACTTAGAAGATTTTAATATTGCTTGTAAACGTCCGCAATGGGGTAGTGCTAGTGAACCTCGCAAATCTGAGTTTAAAGATTTTCTTGCTAGTATCACTGTGGGGGAATCTAGAGAAATAACACAAGCTACCATAGGGAGCATTCATTTTCCTGCTATACATTATTTTGCTCTCTTTATAGGTCTATGCATAAATGGTAAGGATGAAGCATGCCACATGTGTGTCCCAGATCTTAGTGTTCTCAAGAGTGTTGTGTTAGGAGATAGACAATATAACTTAGGGGCCATTGTTGCATGTAGGTTGCATAATAACAGTATCCGCGGAGATTTGTTTGGTGGAATTTATGCAACTCGTGTGGCTAATTATCTTGAGATACCCATACATGAAAATGATATGGAATTGCCTCCTGCTTATTTAGATTATAGTGCTATGGTTCGCCATCAGTTTTTTGAGAGGAATGAACAGCCCGTCCAGTACCGACTAATGTTTGACAGGCGTTGCGTTGTCCATATTGCTCTCCCTGCTCCTACTTTCTTTAACTTTCAGGCAAAAGGGAGATATGTTATAACCAGGGAGGAGGCGACCGAGTATGAGAGGAGGGCAGAGGCAGCTCGCCTCCAAGCTGCAGCTCATGAGGCAATAGCTGCTGCATCTCAGTACGACCCCAGCTACAACTTTGATCCGTGGGCATAAACCAACTTAGGCCAAAAGCCTAAGCTTGGGGGAGTGCGTATTTCTCACCGACATTACATTCATGGTCACACACTCATTCCAGTTGTAGGTACTCATACTTTTTCATTGTACTATCCATGCTAGTTTATTTTCTTTTCTTGCTTTCTTCTTGTGTGTTTGAAAAACCTTAAGAAAAACCAAAAAATTAGTTGTAGCTTTTAGCTAGTTTACTTTTTATGCCTGTAGTAGTAATAATTAAAAGAAAACCCAAAAAGATTTCTCGTTCTTCTTTTGCTTGTTGGGAGCTTTCCCGTGTAAATAGTTTTATTTCCTTTCTTTTCTTTGGGGGTGGAGAGGAGAAGACCATGATGAAAATGTTGAAGTGGCTCTTTTATGCATTATTGTTGATCTAACAAAAAGCCCATATTACCTTGTCTTCTCCCTTGAATTAAATTCTTGCAGATTCCAGCTTAGTCCAATGAACGTGCACTATTATCATTATTCACACCGTTCGGTCGTGCAAGTGAAAGGCAATAATGACGATATATGATGGACTGATTGAGATGAGAGAAGCTGGTATGAACTCGACCTCTCTTGTTTTTGTAAATATGATTAGTTCATCATTCCTGATTCAGCCTATTATGAATGAACATGTTTGCAATGACAATTAGAGATTATAGTTGCTTATGCCATGCTTAATTAGCTAGGATCTTATAATGGTTTACCTTGCGTGCCAACATGCTATTAAAAAGGTTGTGATGTGGTATGATAGGGTGGTATCCTCCTTTGAACGGTTCGACTGGCTTGACTTGGCACATGTTCACACATGTAGTTGAAACAAAATCAACATAGCCTCCACGATATTTATGTTCATGGTGGATTATATCGTACTCATACTTGCACTGAATGTTAATTAATTTTAATGCATGTTAATGACTGTTGTCGCTCTCTAGTTGGTCGCTTCCCAGCCTTTTTCTAGCCTTCACTTATACTAAGCGGGAATACTGCTTGTGCATCCACTTCCATAAACCCCAAAGTTATTCCATATGCATCCACCATACCCTCCTATATGCGGTATCTGCCTGCCATTCCAAGTAAATTTGTATGTGCCAAACTCTAAACCTTCAAATGAAATTCTATTTTGTATGCTTGAATAGCTCATGTATCAACTAGGGTTGTCTATATCTTCCATGCTAGGCGGGTTATTCTCAAGAGGAGTGGACTCCGCTCCTCACTCACGAGAAAATGGCTGGTCACCGGGATGCCCAGTCCCATGCTCAAACCAAATCAAAATAATTGCAAACAAAACTCCCCCAGGACTATTGTTAGTTGGAGGCACCCGTTGTTTCGGACAAGCCATGGATAGATGCTTGTTGGTGGTGGAGGAGTATAAACTTTACCATTCTGCTTGGGAACCGCCTATAATGTGTGTAGCATGGAAGATATTGAGATCTCTCGGTTGTTATGTTGACAATGAAAGTATGCCGCTCAAAATATTATTTATCTCTGCTTTAAAATCGAGCTCTGGCACCTCTACAAATCCCTGCTTCCCTCTGCGAAGGGCCTATCTATTTACTTTTATGTTGAGTCATCACCCTCTTATTAAAAAGCACCAGTTGGAGAGCACCGCTGTCATTTGCATCCATTACTATTAATTTATATTGAGTATGACTATGACTGGATCTCTTTTACCATGAATTACAATGTTTAGTCAGTCCTTGATCTTCAAAGGTGCTCTGCATTTATGTTTTACGGTCTCAGAAAGGGCTAGCGAGATACCATCTTGTTATATCGTATTATGATTGTTTTGAGAAAGTGTTGTCATCCGAGATTTATTATTATTGCTCGCTAGTTGATTATGCCATTGATATGAGTAAACATGAGACCTAAATGTTATTGTGAATATGGTTATTTCATAATCTTTGCTGAAAATTTGAATGTTGGCTTTACATATTTGCAACAACAAGAGCAAACAGAGTTTGTAAAAGTTTTTCTTTATCATTTTCAGTTTATCAACTGAATTGCTTGAGGACAAGCAAAGGTTTAAGCTTGGGGGAGTTGATACGTCTCCATCGTATCTACTTTTCCAAACACTTTTGCCCTTGCTTTGGACTCTAACTTGCATGATTTGAATGGAACTAACCCGAACTGACGTTGTTTTCAGCAGAATTGCCATGGTGTTATTTTTGTGCAGAAATAGAAGTTCTCGGAATGACCTGAAACTTCACGGAGAATATTTTTGGAATTAATAAAAAATACTGGCGAAAGAATCAAGGCCAGGGGGCCCACACCCTCTCCACGAGGGTGGGGGCGCGCCTACCCCCCTGGGCACGCCCCCTGCCTCGTGGGCCCCCTGGTGCTCCACCGACCTCAACTCCAACTTCATATATTCGTGTTCAGGGAGAAAAAACTCAAAGAGAAGGATTCATCGCGTTTTACGATACGGAGCCGCCGCCAAGCCCTAAACTCTCTCAGGAGGGCTGATTTGGAGTCCGTTCGGGGCTCCGGAGAGGGGGAATCCGTCGCCGTCGTCATCATCAAACTTCCTCCATCACCAATTTCATGATTCTCACCGCCGTGCGTGAGTAATTTCATCGTAGGCTTGCTGGACAGTGATGGTTTGGATGAGATTTATCATGTAATCGAGTTAGTTTTGTTAGGGTTTGATCCCTAGTATCCATTATGTTCTGAGATTGATGTTGCTATGACTTTGCTATGCTTAATGCTTGTCACTAGGGCCTGAGTGCCATGATTTCAGATCTGAACCTATTATGTTTTCATGAATATATGTGAGTTCTTGATCCTATCTTGCAAGTCAATAGTCACCTACTATGTGTTATGATCCGGCAACCCCGAAGTGACAATAATCGGGACCACTCCCGGTGATGACCGTAGTTTGAGGAGTTCATGTATTCACTATGTGTTAATGCTTTGGTCCGGTACTCTATTAAAAGGAGGCCTTAATATCCCTTAGTTTCCAATAGGACCCCACTGCCACGGGAGGGTAGGACAAAAGATGTCATGCAAGTTCTTTTCCATAAGCACGTATGACTATATTCGGAATACATGCCTACATTACATTGATGAACTGGAGCTAGTTCTCTGTCACCCTATGTTATAACTGTTGCATGAATAATCGCATCCGACATAATTATTCATCATTGATCCAATGCCTGCGAGCTTTTCACATATTGATCTTTGCTTAGTTACTTTACCGTTGCCACTATTACAATTACTACAAAACTGCTACTGTTACTTTTGCCACCATTACCGTTACTTCCATACCACTTTGCTACTAAATACTTTGCTGCAGATATTAAGTTATCCAAGTGTTGTTGAATTGACAACTCAACTGCTAATACTTGAGAATATTCTTTGGCTCCCCTTGTGTCGAATCAATAAATTTGGGTTGAATACTCTACCCTCGAAAACTGTTGCGATCCCCTATACTTGTGGGTTATCAGCAAGCAATGTGACTAATGAGTTAGTTGCGGGAGGATGCATTATGGAACGAGTAAAGAGACTTGCCGGTAACGATATTGAACTAGGTATGAAGATACCGACGATCGAATCTCGGGCAAGTAACATACCGATGACAAAGGGAATAACGTATGTTGTTATGCGGTTTGACCGATAAAGATCTTCGTAGAATATGTAGGAACCAATATGAGCATCCAGTTTCCGCTATTGGTTATTGACCGGAGAGGTGTCTCGGTCATGTCTACATAGTTCTTGAACCCGTAGGATCTGCACGCTTAACGTTCGATGACGATTTTGTATTATATGAGTTATGTGTTTTGATAACCGAATGTTTTTCGGAGTCCCGGATGAGATCACGGACATGACAAGGAGTCTTGAAATGGTTGAGACATAAAGAATTATATATTGGACGATGTTATTCGGACACTCGAAGAGTTCCGAGAGGTACCGGGTAAAAACGGAGTGCTGGAGGGGTTACCGGAACCCCCCGAGGAAGTAATGGGCCAACATGGGCCTTAGGGGAGAGAGAGGGCAGGCCATGATGAGGTGGCACCCCCCCCCCCATGGGGAGTCCGAATAGGACTAGGGGAAGGAGCGCGGCCCCCCTCTCCCTCTCCCTTCCTTCTTCCCCCTTCCACCAAGTGGAATCCTACTAGGACTTGGAGTCCTAGTAGGACTCCTCTCTCTTGGTGCGCCCTACAGGGGCCGGCCGGCCTCCCCCTCTCCTCCTTTATATACGAAGGCATGGGGGCACCCTAGAACACACAAGATCAATTGTCTTAGCCATGTGATGTGCCCCCCTCCACAGATTACACGTCAGATCATATTGTCATAGTGCTTAGGCGAAGCCCTACGCGGATCACATCATCAACACCGTCATCACGCCGTCGTGCTGACAGAACTCATCTACATCCCCGAACCTCTGCTAGATCAAGAGCTCGAGGGACGTCATCACGCTGAACGTGTACAGAACTCGGAGGTGTCGTGCGTTTGGTACTTGATCGGTTGGGTCATGATTGGATCGCGAAGAGTACGACTACATCAACAGAGTTAACATAACGCTTCCGCTTTCGGTCTACGAGGGTACATGGACACACACTCCCGTCTCGTTGCTATGCATCTCCTAGATAGATCTTGCGTGATCGTAGGGAATTTTTGAAATACTGCGTTCCCCAACAGTTGTCCTCATGTCGCGTGTAACTGGATCATCCGGGCCAGGGGCCGGATCGTCCGGGTCTCGGTCCGGATCATCCGAGCAGCTCCTGAGTTGCTCGCTCTCTTCTTCCTTCTCCTCTTCCATGCTTGGCCTTGGTCCTTTGATTCTCCATGGTCGTCTCGGTTGTGCCTGAGTTTACACAAGGTCCATGCATGAGGTAGTAGTCATGTCTCACATGTGGAAAGTGACGGTTCGGAAGGAGCGAGTTAACCTTGTGTCCAGTGGCATGTGCTCAAGGTCTCAACATATGTCCACTTGGGGGTTGGGGAGTAGTCGTAGTGTACATGGGGATGATTGTAGGATGCTCTGCATCATCCCCCCCCCCCTTGGGAAAGATCCGAGCTCGGATCGTAATCCTCATCACCATGGAAACGGTTGTCATGGATGGACTTGTAATTGGATGGAGTTGAAGGCATGGCGCAATCCAAGTACTCCAAGGTGTCTACAGAGTGGTATACATGCAAAAAGGGAAAGCACAAAAGACACTCGGAAATACAATGGTTAGCGCACACAAGGTGTCCATCATTGAAGCATGAGTTCATCTGATAATATTGTTCGTGACAAGGCACAAGATGCTTAGTAAAATGATGTAAAATGATATGTAAAGCATTCATGGGAGAAAATTCATTCATTGTGCACACAAATGTATTGTGAATGTGATCAATGCAACCATTGTGCAAAATGATGTCATAATGGGACGGTGTATCAAAAGCATGAACATGATAATGGATGCTCAATATGATTTTGTTATCATGCAATTGATGGTAGGCAATGTGATCATTATGTATGAATATGCCATCAAGGAAGATCACAACAAATTTGCTAAGTGCACAAGCTCATATATCATGGATGACATAGAAATACAAGATGCAACAAGGCAATCATAATGTGAGTCAATCCATGCATAAGATGCAAATTTGTTATGGGTGGTGTTGTAACATAGCTCGATGTCGTGGAATAATTGGTGGTTCGGTGGTGCATCCACTAAGTCCAAGCACTCCTCAACTTGAAGGTCCATAGGGTCCATCTCTAATGTCAATCCTCCATCCAATAGATGTATCATGTAGACAAGAAGAAGGAAACAACAATGAAAGAATGACCCATCCAATATGCGTATGTGAGGATGGCTCAAAGGGAAGGATTTCACCTTATGAATATTCCCGAAGATGTTGGAGTTGCACATAAAGTACGCCTTCACATAACCAATATGTCTCATGACGGTATCGCCTTGTGAATCCTTCAAAACGAAAGAACATGACAAACACTCGGGAAAACAAATGAGGTTAGCGGAATTGCAAAACCTATTCGTGTGGTGGGTTACCCAACAAGTGTTTTCAACATTCTCATCATAAGAGATAAGGGTGTAGTGCATGGTATGTAGGCATAAGATGCTACAGCAACCAAATGCATTAAGCCCAATCAAACAAGCATGCTTCGCAAGTAAGATGTCCAAGTCTCCAAGATCAATAAGCATAGCATGGTTGCACTCACTACAAGTGAATATGAGAGAGGCAACTAATGGAGATATGGGACAATGATCGATACAAATCATGTGAGAAGCATCAACATATATATCATCAACCCAATGCAATGAGCAATTATGTATCATGGGTGATGCGACAAATCAAGTGATCATAGTAAACAATTCATGCAAGCTAGTAGTGCGAAGATGCAACATACTAGAGGTAATCATGTCATGTGTGCAAATAGTGGGCATACATAATGCACATGACATATCACAAGCATGAAAACAAGATATGAGCAAAGTAGCTCTACTGGAATCAGCTAATTTGCCATCTGCCAGCTCTTTGCCGTCTGCTAGCTGACGGCAAAGAAGCTCTTTGCCATCAGCTACCCAAAAGCAGACGGCAAAGAAATGGCAGACGGCAAAGAAGCTTGCAGACGGCAAAGAATCTTTGCCGTCCGCTGGCAGACGGCAAAGAATCTTTGCCGTCCGCTGGCAGACGGCAAAGAGAAAGATGGCCCCACCCCCCGCCCGTTTGGAAAAACTTAACGGCCCACCTCTTTGCCGTCTGCCAGCAGACGGCAAAGAGGCAAAAGGGCGGACGGCAAAGAGAGGCG